>NW_003200547.1:44879-56925 GCF_000006405.1 Perkinsus marinus ATCC 50983
AAGAGGAAACACTATGGTGGTCGATGCCCGCAGCTGATAACCGAAAAGGAACTAGTCTTCATGGTGGAGGTGACGATGATGGGTGAGTCGTGGGAAAACTCTCCGCCGTGTGCACTTATATCGCACCTCATCATGAGATACCCCGTTTTTAAAATGCGATGGAGTGATGTATTCATCACGCTTGGATATTGAATGGACCTTGGCGGTCGGAGTTGGCGAGATTTGTATTCGGCGGCGGAATCTCCTTGAAGATTCACGGAGCCGCGCCTCTCTCGCTACGTCCTGTCTTGCTCGAATAAGACTCGTTACGGTTAGTAAAATAGATTCCAAGCATGAAGATGAGAGCTCATATTTTGCACTGCTTTGTAACTGAGATGCAATTCGCACCGAAACGGTTGAAGAACCCTGTTCGGAACTTTGAAGGTCTGTTCAGGATATTAGCTCTGGCCAGCACCAAATTCGGTATTGCATTGTGCGCAGTGTTGGTTGTTCTGGCATGCGGTCTCACTGCTGCTCGTCTGCGTCTATGGAAGGATACTTCTGCTCATGAGGAAGAAGACGATGGAGAGGGAGGTGAAGAAGACATCACTGTTGTTGTTATTGAGGAGGATAATGAGGAAATCAAAAGTATCAAAGACCCTGATGATGTAACATACGCTTCACAACAGTAACGATTTACAACATACTCCTCGCAACAGTATAATACTTCATAACGGCTGCGTTATTGCTGCCACTCACTGCTTTGGGTCCAGTCGGTCCGTCGGACCGGTGGGACTGCCCCACCACCCTATTGCATAGTATAGCTTCACCGGAAAGGTGTGGTGGGCAGGTTCCAATGATTGTGATACAAGGGACTCCCACATCACAACCTGCCAATCCTTCGGCAGAATCGTCCAATGTAAAACACTCCACGACTAAATTAGAAAAGGGTGAGGGCATTCCCCCTTCCGAGAGATGTTCCAGGCCTGCAATCTTCAGCGACCAAACAGCGAGGATGGAGCAAGAGCAGTATAATCTTCCGTTTGTCTCGGAAGCGAGATAATCAACCATCACTAGAGCTGAACTCATCATGACGTATATATACTGTGGAAGGTAGATACCATTCCGCTTCAAACATATATGAGCTGTAAGCCCGCCGCATATGCATGCAAATGCAGCCCTACCAAAGTTTCCCTAAAGGATACCAGCTTGAGCGGGGGATCACTCGAGAGGATAGCAGACGAGCTCATGGCCTTTCATACCAGTAGCAACTTCGCCAAGCCCTGGGCAGAAGCTTTTCATAGAGAGACCGAGGAGCTGAGAATAGCACAACAAAGAATAGTCACGATCGAAGTGAATATGCAAGGCAACGGGCCATTCACGGTCACTCCTTCAGAATGAAATGCGGGGCCCTGTCACTAGAGCTAGTCATCGCTCGCTGACGCGTGCTTGCTTGACGCTGGACAGGGCTAAGAAGAAACTCGAAGAGCGTACATCGAATGCGAGGGGGTTCGGCAATAGAGAGAGTGCATTCTGCAGTGTCTCACTCAATTGCGTCTGTAGATTCGTCTCAAAGCTCCCCTTCCCATTGAAGCGTCTTCCCCTCAATCCCGTATGGCTGCACACGGTCAGTCGATTCGGGATGGTATGCTGGTGAAGATGACAAGCGAGCTTGAAGCATTGCGTGACGAACTATTCGAGGAACTCCAAGAGTGCATCATACGGGATAAAACCAGACGGTGCTCGCGATGCGCTCACAATGATGAGGACTATGCCTCGAGGAGTTCTCACGGGGGAGCAATGCCGCCTTGGAAGGGATATCTAGATATAGATTCGAGTGAAGAAGAATTTGATATAGATAAGCGACAGGCCCCATCGTTGTTGGGAGGAATCTCGTGCACTGAGGAGGTCACGGCTCTAAATTTTAGAGCCAGGTTGTAAACCATTGTGATTCTTTTAGAGTCTAAAAGAATCACGATGGATGGCGGACCTGAGAATGCGCAATTGCCTCGGAGTACAGGATCGACGAAGACCTTCTCGACAGCAACTCAGTCAGCAGTCATGAGATCAGATAGAGAGCATCAAGTTACCGAGAGAGTAGATATGGTAAGGTCGTTGGCCTGTGTCACAACGTGCTGAACTTCGGTTACTGAGGCTAATGTGTCACCGAGAATATACACATCTATGAATAGAATTGAGCTCTGTGTGGGAACATAATAGAAAGTTCATTCATCCGTTGATTCCGTGTCACATGTTGTTTCTATGTTGTAGTCCCATCGTCATTTCCACTGCGTCCTCGGGGTTCAGAAGACTTCCGTCAATCTACTGATTCCTTCTTGCATAAGGGGCGGGAGTCTCTGATCAGCAGTGATGAATTATGTATCGTTGTATCCACCAGAGCCTTGAGTTAGGCCTGTCAATATTCGGGATGTACAAAAGGCTTCAGGCATTGATAGCGTTTATCGGATAAACTTTATCCGTTACCTAGTCAATGCCGGCGATCGCCAAGGCTGCAATGCAAAATGAGAAAGTACCTGTCCACTCCGTGAATCGATTCTATGATCCACACACGATTTGAGAACTCGAAGTTAGAATCCAATTATAGAGACTTATCCAGTTATTGGGTATGCTGATCATCTGCCGTCAACTTGACGGCGTCAAATATCCTTTTCCGATGAGTCAGCGTTTGGCCTAGCGTTCCTTCCTCAAGGCCACCTTAGTTATACTGCAGGACCACTAAATAACACAAAGCGCAGATAAGCAACACTCCAATTTCGACTGGTCACCGAATTGTGAAATGCCACATAGAATACATAATCGATGAACATAGAAGAACCATTGTCACGATAATCGTCGTCGGCGAATGGAGTACAGCTTATCACGAAGACCTCCGCGGTAGAAGCTCACTAATAACCTAAAGAGGGGCCACGTTAGGAGGCTCCCTTGTCCTCGGGTAGATGATTCTCGAAAATTTCCGTATTGTCACAGACACATGTAGTTGACTATGTGTGTCTATTCCCACTCTGAATAGAAACAAGATCGACTAGTCTTACAAACGATCGAGCTCTGCGAACAGCTTGATCGAAGTAAAATCCCGGCTTGAATTGCGTAACATTGTCACGAATCGATAAGCCAGAAAGGTGATATTGCTATCGAGCGCCCCTCCACTAGGAAGGGCTGCCCGAAAAGGCTTGTGTGAAACGCGTGGATAGAAGAGGACAATGGAGCATATGGTGCATCATCCGAGAATAAAAAAGGTTCTCGTTCTTGGACGACGCCATCATGGGCGCCGAAGTCGATGCTCGACGGTCGATCCTCGACCCGATGATGATGAATACCTCTCAAAAAAGTAATTGAGGCTCTCCAAGAGCCGCTCCAAGAGCGGCGCTCTTGGAGGATCCACACCAAGCCGTGATTACCTTGCTCGGTTTTGGCCAGTTCGTTCCCTATAACCAGACTAGGGGTCTGGGACTGCTTTCGGGCAAGCAGGTATATCCTTTCGAGACCTATTGCAAGGGTTGGGTATTCCACGGGGAGGGGAATGAACTGAGTCTTTATGGCGGAAGGTCCAGTGCTCTTCTCGTCTGAGCCAACTGGCTTCCCCTTTGACTTTCATGCTCCCCAGCTACGTCACATGTGCCACAATAATTGTGGCACAATTTCCAGGAGGGTTTAGGGATGTTGCCTGGCCAAGCATAGCAACCTAATGGCCTGGAAAACCATTGACCTGGCTGAGGAGGGCAATAAGGTGGAGGAGCAGAAGATGGCTACCGCCTTAGGTCGATGGTTATCAGAATGCAACAAGATACTTGCGGGCAAAGATACTTCAAAGATACTCCGGAGATTTTTTGCAGGTGGTGTGATTTCGCGCCTACGAGCCGTCAAACATGGTCTGACTTCCTTGCCAAGAGCGTATGCTATATGATCAGCTTGAAGGAGTCGAGCTGATTGGTCTGCGTGACAGGTGGGGCGTGATAAACTCCTGAGGGCCCTGTCGGCCTATCCCTATTTCAAGAATGAAGTCGCGGAAGCTCAAGTCAGAACCGCGTTTGGCTGTTTACGAAATTCTGATCACAATAAGGATGTAAAGTTCAATCAAAGGGCCTGTAATTTACTTCCCCAATATCTACTCAGATCAGCTCTGATCCTTGAAATGCGATGAAATGATCACCCTGAGGGTATTTTCGCATCTCGTTCGAGAATCGTTAGCTAAAGCTTGGAGAAAAAGGCCTCTAATCGGCCGAAATTGAGACCAATGTTGCCAAGATAAGCCATCACAGATGGCCAACCTCCGAAACATTCGGAAAAAAGGTATCAAGTTATGTACAACAGGAATGATGGGCCCATGGGGTGAAATAATAACGATTAATAAAGATGTTAACTTAACATCTTTATTAGTTCGTCTTAACATTGTTAAGATGAACTAGTAGCTGTGCTAGTAAAAAGTAGAAGAAAAAACTACAGCTCATATAGTTACAGGGCCAACGTCGTAGAGCTGCCAACGATGGTCCCAATGCTTCTTTAACTTCCAAACGCCGGCCCAAGCATGGAAATTGACACCCGAAAGGAAATGCCACTTATTATATGCGTGATCGACAGTGTTGGCCTTGATATCGAGGCTCACGGCGGCGTATGCCACTCTAGCACTCACAGAGGTACCAATAACACCGTATGCAGTGAGGTCGTCCTTGGGGGCAGCAGTGCAATTAATCTTGGCGTTGATGTCCCAGTTTATGACGTCACCAGCATAAGGTACGTGGACAATGAAGTGGACGGTGATTGCAATCTCTCCTTCGAACCCACCATCTACCCTCTTCTTAGCCGGCAATTTACCGGTCATGCATACGGATATCGCGAGGTGAACTCCGTCGGATTGACCGTACTGGAAGACCAGCGCGCATCCACCCGCATCGATGGTAAGACTCAATATGCTCCCCTCGTCCTTCTTCAGGGTAACGCCAATAGATAGATGGGCGTCTTTGGTAGCATCATGAATGTCTAGGATATTCACTTTGGCTCCCAGGGTTATAGATGGGTCTAAAGAAGCGTCCAGAGAGACAGAGATGCAGTACTTCTTCTCTTGCTTCCCACCAGCTGCGACACAACCCTTAGGGTACTCGAACTTGACAACTTCCGCCAGAGCACGGTGAGTTGTTGCATGGAAATACTTGTCGGCAGCTGAGCCCTTCTCGATGGTGAAGTAGCTGATACCCTTGAAGCCTTCAAAAGACCTCAGTCTACGTTTACTCATCCAATCAAGATCACGGTCCTCAGAGAAAAACTGACGGGTCTTCTCGGAAACGAATGGAGCATAAATCATGTCAACATCGACATGAGGGGCCTCCATATCATCTCCAGCGGTTAGACGACGATCACCATCAATTTGATAGTTGTCATACACAGTCTGCATGGCCCCAGCGACTGTTAGATCATCTTTGAGAGGCTCGATCTTATCAAAAACCGACTCTTGGAAAACCCGGGAGTTCGAGAAGGTGTTGACAGCAAAAAGCTTATTCGGTTTCTCGTTGTTCTTCTCAGTGTATAGGATCCAAGCATCAGGGGCAAGACCGGCTTGGTAAATAGCAGTATAGTTAGCGCCGGTAATAGGATCTATATCCCGGGGTGCGTACAGTATCCACTTATCCAACGAAGCATCATCGGACTTTTGAGGAACCCACCCTCCGTCGGCCAGAGTCCCACCAATGGTAGTCTCCTCGAGGGTGTCCTCAGCCGCTTCCACAATGGATACAATGGAAGATTGGCGGTTGAAGAGCTTCTTGACAACTTGGTGATCGGGGGATTTGATCGACATAAGGAAGGTGTAGGGAAGGGCAGGAGAGGCTTGAACCGACAATTGGCCGTCTTTAGCGATGATCACATCCTCCCTGGTAGTATGAACACCATTCTCCATACCAGGCAAGGTGAGCCCGGAGGTTCCTTCAGCCAAAGAGATACCGCACGGAGCCGGGTTGCCATTAGCGTCGACGAGGCCGAGATTACAGTACTTCTTGGTAGTAATGTGCATACGCACATTTCCCTCGCCGAAACCAGCTTGAACGCCTATCAAAGGCAGGATCAAACAGGAGACTTTGGACAACATGGTGAGGGGAATACGAACACGAACTATGGTATCTCTTGACTCAAGGTCGAATCTAACCAGGGCTTACTCAAGGGCATGACTATGTACTTACTCGAGTGGCACTACGGTATCCGAAGAAAATTCTTCGTTAATGGACCCTCCGAAGCTTACTTCCGAACAGGACACACGTGCTAAGCGTTTTCACGCACACAATATTCACGCGGACTATTCATGGGAGGAGGGACTGGGTAAAACCCTAGGTTTAACAACCGCGAAAGTAGAACATTAACACTAACATGACAAATATGTGGCTAAGGTATGATATTCGGGTCAACCGAATTGGATGTGAGAGTGAATCGACGTCAGCCTCAACTTGACGCCTCCCTGCAGCGACTGTCTCTCAGGGACAGGAAGTTTCTATGTCGAGGGCCTCGAGTCGAGCTCCCCTTCTGAAGGGGCCCTTCAGACTGAAGGGCCATCAGTATTGAGTAGTTTGTTGTCGTCCTACACTGTGAGTAACCGATGCCCGCCATCGTGCACTGTATGGGCAATCAATGTTATAAGTCATGAATGATAACCTATAACATTGATTGCGCTACAATTGCGCTGTTGCCTAACTGCGCAACATCTATGGCATA
Source organism: Perkinsus marinus ATCC 50983 (assembly GCF_000006405.1). Classification (NCBI taxonomy): domain Eukaryota; phylum Perkinsozoa; order Perkinsida; family Perkinsidae; genus Perkinsus; species Perkinsus marinus. The sequence continues at coordinate 51,576 of NW_003200547.1, forward strand.
CAGGTGGCACACTATGTGCCACTTTTATGCGTAGATGTCAAGTTTTATCAAGGACAACAGGTCCCACCCACGCCTCGTGCTCAACTAGTCGACGGCAATGGCTCCGATACATCATCATATGAGCCTATAACAACGAGCTTCGCTACGTGAATTTGTGCTATATGTAAATCGACTCCGTTCGGCCATTGTCAGCTACCTTTTTTTTGTCGTCCGCCTGTGCGGCCCTGCCTGTGCGGAATACAGTAGACAGTATAAGGCGAGCGCGAGAGCCTTATCCGTAGCTAAAGTGTGCATGCGTCAAACGATGATCGTTTAACGATCGATTGCATTCAGAGTCTTTCGAGGGATTCTTTTGAGGATTACTGTTGGCACCCCTGCCAGCCTTGTCGACCGCAGCTAAGTATTATCCTATACCCGTATCTACCTTTGGGATTGTGTTGCCAGAGTCACTAGAATCGACTACCTATAGTATCAATCGACGACCCGATCACGACTTCGAGTGGATCCGTCCACATCTTTTCTGGTAGCAGCTCCTTGTTAACTTATTGTGGCTTATTGGTACTGGTACGATGGTTAATGGTTCTCCACTCTGAATAGAAACAAGATCGACTACACCTTTTCCCGTGCAAGTTTGACAAGTGAGCGGACAAGAATGACAATGTCACTATCAAGAGTGACAATGAGAATCCAAGTATGTCACAATTCAATTCTGTTACAATCAAGTTTGACTTTGAGAATTCAAGTATGTCATAATCGAGATATGTTACAATCAAGATTGACAATAAAAATCCAAGTTTGTCACTTTTCTATTTTGTAGCAACCAAGATTGACAATGAGAATTCATGTTTGACACCGGCAAAATATATTACAATCAAGAATGACAATATTCCACACGAGTTTGACAATACGCACACAAGTTTGACAATACACGTCCAAGTTTGACACTTCGACTCGATATGTTGACATACGGTTTAAACTGATTGCCCACTTGAAAAATCACACGCATTACATAGTAAGGAGGCTCCCGAGTCATCGAGAGCTCTATGTAAACTTGAGATGACATCGAAAGAATTCAAAAAGCCACCCCTTGACTCCCTTTGTTCCCAAGTATCCGACAGCCTATACACGGCTCCTATCTTGTCAGTGGTAAGCTTTTACATAGCATCATCACACATTCCTCGCAGCATATCTTCCCGGTACGGGTATAAGAACATGTGTTGCTCTTCAGCTCTACGCCTATCTGTTATCGGGTCCCTCTCACTCAGCTTCTCCTTGATATAGGCTTTGATCACTTCAATGTCAAACTTGGATGTGTATTGTCAAACTTGTGTGCGTATTGTCAAACTCGTGTGGAATATTGTCATTCTTGATTGTAATATATTCTGCCAGTGTCAAACATGAATTCTCACTGTCAAACTTGGTTGCTACAAAATATAAAAGTGACAAACTTGGATTCTCATTGTCAATCTTGATTGCAACAAATTTCGATTGTGACAAACTTGGATTCTCATTGTCAATGTTGGTTGTTACAAGATAGAAAAGTGACAAACTTGGATTCTCATTGTCACTCTTGATGATAACATTGTCATTCTTGTCTGCTCACTTGTCAAACTTGCACGGGAAAAGGTGTAGTCTTACAAACGATCGAGCTCTGCGAACAGCTTGATCGAAGTAAAATCCCGGCTTGAATTGCGTAACATTGTCCCGAATCGATAAGCCAGAAAGGTGATATTGCTATCGAGCGCCCCTCCACTAGGAAGGGCTGCCCGAAAAAGGCTTGTGTGAAACGCGTGGATGGAAGAGGACGATAGAGCATATGGTGCATCATCCGATAATAAAAAAGGTTCTCGTTCTTGGACGACGCCACCATGGGCGCCGAAGTCGATGCTCGACGGTCGATCCTCGACGCGATGATGATGAATACCTCTCAAAAAAGTCATTTGGGCTCTTGGAGGATCCACACCCAGCCGTGATTACCTTGCTCGGTTTTGGCCAGTTCGTTCCCTATAGCCAGACTGGGGGTCTGGGACTGCTTTCGGGCAAGCAGGTATATCCTTTCGAGACCTATTGCAAGGGTTGGGGTATTCCACGGGGAGGGGAATGAACGGAATCTTCATGGCGGAAGGTCCAGTGCTGTTGAACAGCAGCTGTTCTCGTTTGAGCCAACTGGCTTCCCCTTTGACTTTCGTGCTCCCCAGCTACGTCACATGTGGCACAATAATTGTGGCACAATTTCCAGGAGGGTTTAGGAATGTTGCCTGGCCAAGCATAGCAACCTAATGGCCTGGAAAACCATTGAGCTGGCCGAGGAGAGCAATAAGGTGGAGGAGCAAAAGATGGCTACCGCCTTAGGTCGATGGTTATCAGAATGCAACAAGGTTCTTGCGGATGCCAGCAAACGGGACACTGAAGAGTTCGAGGTCGAAGATACTTCGGACATTTTTCGCAGGTGGTGTGATTTCGCGCCTAAGGGCCGTCAAACATGGTCTGACTTCCTTGCCAGAGAGCGTATGCTATATCCTCAGCTTGAAGGTGTCGAGCTGATTGGTACTGCGTGACAGGTGGGGCGTGATAAACTCCTGAGGGCCCTGTCGACCTATCCTTATTTCAAGAATGAAGTCGCGGAAGCTCAAGTCAGAATGGCGTTTGTCTGCTTACGAAATTCTGATTACAATAGGGGTGTAAAGTTCAATCATTTGCTTCCCCAATATCTACTCCGATCAACTCTGATCCTTAAAATGCGATGAAATGGTCACCCTGAGGGTATTTCCGCATCTCGTTCGGGGATCGTTAGCTAAAGCTTGGAGAAAAAAGCCTCTAATCGGCCGAAATTGAGACCAATGTTGCCGAGATAAGCCATCACAGATGGCTAACCTCCGAAACATCCGGAAAAAAAGGGTATCGAGTTATGTATAACAGGAGTGATGGGCCTTGTCGGTGAAATAATAACGACTAAAATGATCTCAAAACGAACTAGTTGTGCTATTAAAAAGTAGAAGAAAAAACTACGGCTCATATTATTACAGGGCCAACGTCGAAGAGCTGCCAACGATGGTCCCAATGCTTCTTGAACTTCCCCACGCCGGCCCAAGCATGGAAATTGACACCCGAAAGGAAATGCCACTTATTATATGCGTGGTCGACCGTGTTGGCCTTGATGTCGAGGCTCACGGCGGCGTATGCCACTTCAGCACTCACAGAGGTACCAATAACACCGTATGCAGTGAGGTCGTCCTTGGGGGCAGCAGTGCAATTAATCTTGGCGTTGATGGCCCAGTTTATGACGTCACCAGCATAAGGTACGTGGACAATGAAGTGGACGGTGATTGCAATCTCTCCTTCGAACCCACCATCTACCCTCTTCTTAGCCGGATCTTTACTGGTCATGCATACGGATATCGCGAGGTGAACTCCCTCGGATTGACCATACTGGAAGACCAGCGCACATCCACCCGCATCGATGGTAAGACTCAATATGCTCCCCTCGTCCTTCTTCAGGGTAACGCCAATAGATAGATGGGCGTCTTTGGTAGCATCATGAATGTCTAGGATATTCACTTTGGCTCCCAGGGTTATAGATGGGTTAAAAGATGGGCCCACAGAAGCGTCCAGAGAGACACAGATGCAGTACTTCTTTTCTTGCTTCCCACCAGCTGCGACACAACCCTTGGGGTACTCGAACTTGACGTGTACTCGAATTTTGGCCAGAGCACGGTGAGTTGTTGCATGGAAATACTTGTCGGCAGCTGAGCCCTTCTCGATGGTGAAGTAGCTGATACCCTTGAAGCCTTCAGAAGACCTCAGTCTACGTTCACTCATCCAATCAAGATCACGGTCCTCAGAGAAAAACTGACGGGTCTTCTCGGAAACGAATGGAGCATAAATCATGTCAACATCGACATGAGGGGCCTCCATATCATCTCCAGCGGTTAGACGACGATCACCATCAATTTGATAGTTGTCATACACAGTCTGCATGGCCCCAGCGACTGTTAGGTCATCTTTGAGAGACTCGATCTTATCAAAAACCGACTCTTGGAAAACCCGGGAGTTCGAGAAGGTGTTGACAGCAAGAAGCTTATTCGGTTTCTCGTTGCTCTTCTCAGTGTATAGGATCCAAGCATCAGGGGAAAGACCGGCTTGGTAAATAGCAGTATAGTTAGCGCCGGTGATAGGATCCATATCCCGGGGTGCGTACAGTATCCACTTATCCAACGAAGCATCATCGGACTCTTGAGGAACCCACCCTCCGTCGGCCAGAGTCCCACCAATGGTAGCCTCCTCGAGGGTGTCCTCAGCCGCTTCCACAATGGATACAATGGAAGATTGGCGGTTGAAGAGCTTCTTGACAACTTGGTGGTCGGGGGATTTGATCGACATAAGGAAGGTGTAGGGAAGGGCAGGAGAGGCTTGAACCGACAATTGGCCGTCTTTAGCGATGATCACATCCTCCCTGGTAGTATGAACACCATTCTCCATACCAGGCAAGGTGAGCCCGGAGGTTCCTTCAGCCAATGAGACACCGCACGGAGCCGGGTTGCCATTGGCGTCAACGAGGCCGAGATTACAGTACTTCTTGGTAGTAATGTGCATACGCACATTTCCCTCGCCGAAACCAGCTTGAACGCCTATCAAAGGCAGGATCAAACAGGAGACTTTGGACAACATGGTGAGGGGAATACCAACACGAACTATGGTATCTCTTGACTCAAGGTCGAATCTAACCAGGGCTTACTCAAGGGCGTCACTATGTACTTACTCGAGTGGCACTACGATATCCGAAGAAAATTCCTCGTTAATGGACCCTCCGAAGCTTACTTCCGAACAGGACACACGTGCTAAGCGTTTTCACGCACACAATATTCACGCGGACTATTCGTGGGAGGAGGGACTGGCTACAACCTTAGGTTTAACAACCGCGAAAGTAGAACATTAACACTGATATGACAAATATGTGCCTAAGGTATGATATTCGGGTCAACCGAATCGGATGTGAGAGTGAATCAATGTCAGCCTCAACCTGACGCCTCTCTGCAGCGACTATCTCTCAGGGACAGGAAGTTCCTATGTCGAGGGCGTCGAGTCGAGCTCCCCTTTTGAAGGGGCCCTTCAGACTGAAGGGACATCAGTATTGAGTAAGTTGTTGCCGTCCTGCATAGTGATGCCCGCCATCGTGCACTGTATGGGCAAATTGCCCAGGGCAATCAATGTTATAAGTCATGAATGATAACCTATAACATTGATTGCGCTACGATTGCGCTGTTGCCCAACTGCGCAACATCTATGGCATACAGTGGCACACTATGTGCCACTTCTATGCGTAGATATCAAGTTTTATCAAGGACAACAG
>NW_003200547.1:57025-69421 GCF_000006405.1 Perkinsus marinus ATCC 50983
TTCTCCAACGTCAATTAGTAGTACAGTGGTTGGGGTGTTTGTCAGGGTTAGCTGTTGGCAACAGCCTGTTGCTGTGAAACAGCTCCCTGACGCTCTCGACTAGTCGTACATTTGGTGTTTTGTGAATGATTCACTGCCAAGTCCTGAGTGGTATACACTAGTGACTTGGCTTAACTTGTACACCACCGTGACGTACTACCGTAGTACTACTACGACTAGACGAGGGCCCCTGTCCTACTAAAAACAAAAAAAATATTGCTCACATCGTAGTTGGAGCAGAATCACTACGCAGGTGAAACCTGTAACCTCATGGATTTTATCCGATAATCTGATACCAACATTAAATTCTTCATGCTCGGAAGCGCGAGTTTGTTGCGCTTTCCGAAGTAGGTAACTACCCAATCTGGTGCCACCTATACCAAGTTCATGCGGCGAGCGCTATTTCCCCCATTGCGTTGTGCAGTCGTTGAACTTGCTCCCTTACAGAACCTTCACTATCTTGTAGTCTTGAAACAACTTGAACTCTTAAGCATGTTTCCCATGCTTCTCCATGTTAGGGGGAGCAACATAAGCAAGGAGCATAACTTATGCCACATAAAAGTCATCGGAGCCAGCAGGTGAGCCAAAGAAGAGCAAGATCTGATCTTCAACCATTCTCCTTCAGTCCATTCGTCGGGCTTTGTCAACCGAGACGAATCCCAACAAGATATGAAACGACCAAGAGTGAACACCTGCTTGCCATCTGGGCATAGTAGAGATAGACCTTTAACCTATGTATAGAGCGTAAAACGACCAAAGCCAAGGAGAGTGGTAACCAGAGTAGCGGGTAGTGGAGAGTAGTGGAGACATGATGACACAATTTGCCATTGTGCCACTAGCTCGTTTATGCCAGAACACATAATAGGCTGCCAATAGGTTCGACACCGATATTCGGAGCCGGTCCCGGCAGTGATTGGGACAGTCGTTCCGTGGCGTTGAGCGAAATTCTTTTCCTTTGTGTTGCACGCATACACAAAGGATTTTGTCCCCTAGCGCTTCGCTAGGAACATTGCCATCACTATTGGTTGTCCGTGAAAACAGTGAATCCTGGAAATGATGAACCGGAAAAAATTTCCCGCGAGCCCTGATAACAGTGAAGGAACTAGCGCGCGCCATCAGCGCGCGCCAACAAAATTCAAGCCGAGATTCCCTTACGTCGTATGAGTTGTAATCGAGCGGTTGGTTTAGTGGTTAGTCGTTAGAGTTGGTAATCGACTGTCCAAGGTTCAATTCCCGTAATGATTATGGTAATTTTGTAATTGAGACGCGGTTCAACCGCGGCGGTTGAGGTATTGACCAGGGGCCGTATGCGGATCCTGATGCAACAGGTGAGTCAGAGTATTTACTCAGATGAAAAAATCAGATGGTGAGTATTAACTTCTGATTCGCTGATTTTTTACTCTGGAGCGAGAAATCAGGATCATCGCGATGATATGTGAATCTCCGAGCTGATTCGCGAATCTAAAGTTGATTTTTTGGCTGATTAATACTCTTACTCAATATGCCTTGCTCATGAGGCTGATTTTTCGGGTGATTCCATTAAATCTGAGTATTTTCGAGAATCAGGGATCAGAGATTGGATCAGACATTTTTGACAAGACGAAGAATATAGTCGCTACGCCCCACATCCGAAAGTGACATTTTCAAGAAAGGAGGAAAATGTCACTTTGCGAGGGTAGAACCTGGTAAATTCGCCCCAAATTCGTGAGCATTTCCCGTTCCGCTATAACAGTGACAAAATTGTGAAAGAAGATCTTTTGTCGCACGTGTACACATCCGTACTTCAAACTTTTCAATATGTTCACTCGGAATCCGACAATCCCTCAAGAGGATCGATGAAGGGCATTTATTGTTTTTATGAATAATTGTTTGAATTAAGGAATGCGTAATTCACACCGTGTGGTTGCATGTACTACGTGCGCTAAACCTCCATCCACCGTTATGTATCGTGTGATCCCATAGCTGAACTGGTTAAGGGTGTGCTTCCACGTGCTCGAAACAGGGGTTCTATTCCCGGGCAGGGTTATACTGATACCCTGTATGCACTACGTGCGCTATAGTATAGCTATACCTCCTTGCACTGTCTTATATTGTATAATCTCACAGCTCAACTGGTCAAGGATACACTTTCACTTGATCAAAGCCGAGGTTCTATCCCCCGGCACGGTCATTCTAAGCACCTAAGCCATCGCAAGCAGCAGAGGAGGTTTACCGTGGCGCGCGCTGAAGTCGTGAATCAAGGTCGAGAATCAGAATCAGGGTTTGGTACCGGGGGTCCGGACCCCCGGTACCTCAGAACTTCTGAGCCACCTCTTAAAGGGTCTCATCAAGAAGGGGGAAACGATTTCGAATGGTCTCTCGGATGGTGAACCATGAGTTGGACTCTGGTCGTCGTCAGCTTTGACGGTCATGACACAAGTAGAGTTGTTTTGGATGGAAAAAGTAGTTCGTAAAAGAACCAACGGTACGGCTATCACCCGTCACGTGACGTGGTGACGTGACGTAGAGTATTTACGGAGCGTCTCTTGCGTGGGTCACAGAAAGCAATTAACAGAAGCAGTGAACAGCAGGAGTAAATAAAAACCAACTTCTGACAACTGAATGCGAAGTGTGACTGAAGATGAAACATTTCATTCCATGGTGATCTCCGCATCGAGATCGGCAAACCTCGCAACTATCCCGTTCGCCTCGTCCCAAGGAACTTGTTTAGCCAGCACTCTGGGTAGATTTTCGGAAGCCTACAAAAGTGATAACGATGAGCTAACTTTCAGCAACAAAAGTGCCGAACCCACATCCTTGGCCTCTTTCAATCCCAGCCCGAGCAGTTGACGGATCTCCTTGATCACCTTGATCTTGTTCTCACTAGGAAATGAGGTCAGTTTGACCGCCTGAGTAAATCCAATGGAAGACACTAATAAGACTCTCCATAATGTATCATCTGTCACTCAACGCCACCCTTTGCTGCGCATCGCGAATCACATATGTCTATGCTATTTCGTGACTCGATCTACGACTGAGCGAAAAAACTCGCTCACTTTAACCATCTTGGGCGCGGCAGCGGTTTCAGCCTTCGCGACCGGAGTCTGTTCATCAACCAGTGATTGTCCAGGCACCTCATCTTCGGTCGGAACCTGACCAGAAAACAATGTGATTCTGAAACCATCAAATCGCCAACCGTATTCTCAGATGGGATCGTTGCCGGCGATGGAACCATCGTTGCATCTCCCATCATATTAAAAAGCTCTTCAAAATGGAATGCCTGGACTGACTGAGACACTGATGGGAGCTCTTGAGGGAATACGCCCACTTGCGGCACCTAAACGAAGAAAGCGGTCTCGAGATCATCGAAAAAAAGGAACACTGCGAAGAGAATACGAACTCTTACGAAAGTTGAGATGATGCTTATTGGATCAGGCGGATTTCATGCGATACAAGGAACTACGTTTGTATGAACTGAAATCTTTCCGTGACAGCTATATCGAATTACTCACAAGATATTCAATAGTATTGAATCAATAGTGTATACATATAAGATGAACACGCTCCTAGATCAGGAAGTATAAGACCCCCACCTTGAATAGACAAGAACCAAATGTTCATATTCTTCAACCATGACTAACCCTAGAGAACAGTTACAGTAATAAGTCCATCTCGAAACTCAGTTTATCTGCGTTATAAATGAACGCCTATCCCTCGATACAAAGAGGCTCTCTAACGTCCCTCACCTGGTTAGAAAAGATCATGGCAGGATGCGGGAAAGGTAGTATACCAACGCCCGAAGTCGAAGGCTTCCAGGATTTACCGGCACCAACCGGTCGAGCAACAAGTCTGACGGAAAGTTCAACAGAAACCTCCCAACAGACATTCAGTCAGAAGATAAAAAACGTGAAGGGGGGAAGGAGCAATACGATTGGCGATGAAGATCAGATCTTGTGAATTCTGATTGAATTTTTGTTTTTTTTGGAAGTCAGACCATACATCAAACATGGTCTGACTTCCTTGCCAGAGAGCGTATGCTATATCCTCAGCTTGAAGGTGTGGAGCTGATTGGTCTGCGCGACAGGTGGGGCGTGATAAACTCCTGAGGGCCCTGTCGACCTATCCCTATTTCAAAAATGAAGTCGCGAAAGCTCAAGTCAGAACCGCGTTTGTCTGCTTACGAAATTATGATTACAATAAGGGTGTAAAGTTCAATCATTTGCTTCCCCAATATCTACTCAGATCAACTCGGATCCTTAAAATGCGATGAAATGGTCACCCTGAGTGTATTTTCGCATCTCGTTCGAGGATCGTTAGCTGAAGCTTGGAGAAAAAAGGCCTCTAATCGGCCGAAATTGAGACCAATGTTGCCGAGATAAGCCATCACAGATGGCTAACCTCCGAAACATTCGGAGAAAGAGGGCATCAGGTTATGCACGACAGGGATGATAGGCCCTGTAGGTGAAATAATAATGACTGATATAAGCGAACTAGTTGTGCTAGTAAAAAGTGGAGGAAAAAATTACGGCTCATATTGTTACAGGGCCAACGTCGTAGAGCTGCCAACGATGGTCCCAATTCTTCTTGAACTTCCACACGCCGGCCCAAGCATGGAAATTGACACCCGAAAGGAAATGCCACTTATCATATGCGTGGTCGACCGTGTTGGCCTTGATATCGAGGCTCACGGCGGCGTATGCCACTTTAGCACTCACAGAGGTACCAATAACACCGTATGCAGTGAGGTCGTTCTTGGGAGCAGCAGTGCAATTAATCTTGGCGTTGATGGCCCAGTTTATGACGTCACCAGCATAAGGTACGTGGACAATGAAGTGGACGGTGATTGCAATCTCTCCTTCGAACCCACCATCTACCCTCTTCTTAGCCGGCAATTTACCGGTCATGCATACGGATATCGCGAGGTGAACTCCGTCGGATTGACCGTACTGGAAGACCAGCGCACATCCACCCGCATCGATGGTAAGACTCAATATGCTCCCCTCGTGCTTCTTCAGGGTAACGCCAATAGATAGGTAGGCGCCTTTGGTAGCATCATCAATGCCTAGGAATGTAACTTTGGCTCCCAGGGTTATAGAAAGGTCCAAAGAAGCGTCCAGAGAGACAGAGATGCAGTACTTCTGCTCTTGCTTCCCACCAGCTGCGACACAACCCTTAGGGTACTCGAACTTGACAATTTCGGCCAGAGCACGGTGAGTTGTTGCATGGAAATACTTGTCGGCAGCTGAGCCCTTCTCGATGGTGAAGTAGCTGATACCCTTGAAGCCTTCAGAAGACCTCAGTCTACGTTCACTCATCCAATCAAGATCACGGTCCTCAGAGAAAAACTGACGGGTCTTCTCGGAAACGAATGGAGCATAAATCATGTCAACATCGACATGAGGGGCCTCCATATCATCTCCAGCGGTTAGACGACGATCACCATCAATTTGATAGTTGTCATACACAGTCTGCATGGCCCCAGCGACTGTTAGGTCATCTTTGAGAGACTCGATCTTATCAAAAACCGACTCTTGGAAAACCCGGGAGTTCGAGAAGGTGTTGACAGCAAGAAGCTTATTCGGTTTCTCGTTGCTCTTCTCAGTGTATAGGATCCAAGCATCAGGGGCAAGACCGGCTTGGTAAATAGCAGTATAGTTAGCGCCGGTGATAGGATCTATATCCCGGGGTGCGTACAGTATCCACTTATCCAACGAAGCATCATCGGACTCTTGAGGAACCCACCCTCCGTCGGCCAGAGTCCCACCAATGGTAGCCTCCTCGAGGGTGTCCTCAGCCGCTTCCACAATGGATACAATGGAAGATTGGCGGTTGAAGAGCTTCTTGACAACTTGGTGGTCGGGGGATTTGATCGACATAAGGAAGGTGTAGGGAAGGGCAGGAGAGGCTTGAACCGACAATTGGCCGTCTTTAGCGATGATCACATCCTCCCTGGTAGTATGAACACCATTCTCCATACCAGGCAAGGTGAGCCCGGAGGTTCCTTCAGCCAATGAGATACCGCATGGAGCCGGGTTGCCATTAGCGTCGACGAGGCCGAGATTACAGTACTTCTTGGTAGTAATGTGCATACGCACATTTCCCTCGCCGAAACCAGCTTGAACGCCTATCAAAGGCAGGATCAAAGAGGAGACTTTGGACAACATGGTGAGAGGGATACGAACACGAACTGTGGTATGATACCACTGGCATCTCTTGGCTCAAGGTCGAATCTAACCAGTGCTTACTCAAGAGCGTCACTACACCCCTCCACATATTCTTCGGATCAGGAGCGGAGATATAGTTGGTATTTTGAGGCGCAATTTTAACACGTGGATGCTAAGAATATGTGGAGAAAACGTTTTACCGGTCTTCGACTTCTCACTAACTACGAAGAGTTAGGCCCTGAAACTTGGAGGTCATATCAGGTAAAGCATAAGTACATACCTCCCTGAGCCGCAAGATGATACTCGTTGTGATGGCTGTGCACGAGTCGAAAAACCGGATATGCTAAGAATATGTGGAGGGGTGTATGTACATACGCGAGTAAAACTACGATATCCGATGGAGATTCTACGTTAATGGACTCTCCGAAGCTTACTTTCACAAGCGTTTTCACGCACACAATATTCACGCAGACTACTCATGGGAGGAGGGACTGGCTACAATCTTAGGTTTAACAACCGCAAAAGTCGAACATTAATACTAACATGACGAATATGTGGCTAAGGTATGATATTCGGGTCAACCGAATCGGATGTGAGAGTGAATCAAGGTCAGGCTCGACTTGACGCCTCTCAAGCGACCTACTTTTCATACGGTCTGGTCACGTGTGCGGATTTCGTGAATTATGGAAGCTGCATGGGTGTGCAGACCGGGCAAGAGCAGAGTATCACGATCGAACTCGGATAATCGGAAGCCTTCTCCGAATATCGACACATTTTCCTGTCGTGTTCACAATTAGTATCAGAGTAGCGAAATATACCTTAGGTTTTCAATTCCACGTGGAGCTCAGGAATTTCTAATTAGTTTTTGCATTCAGTTACCGATTCGGAGGGCGCGTCACTGCGACGCCGTCACACAGTGCGTCTCCGTCCCGCATGTGCATATCATCCGCGGTGCGTCCTCCACCCTTATCCAGGGTGCGTCGTGAAACGACCCGTGCGGGTGAACATCGCCGCAGCATTACCGAACCAGACGGCGCATGCCGTGCATGATTATTTTCAACTCAGCCCGCCACTCCCGCGACCAATCATCGGTTGGTCGACACTGTCGACGCCGCGCTGCGGCGTCGCATCGGCGGCACGCGCCCGCCGTAGTGCAACTTGCACGGAGCCAGCAGAGGTGCTCGTCGGACTAACTCGATGCTCCGAGAGCTGGAAGCCACATGCACCTTTTGTCTTCCAGCCCACCAGACCCACGTGCCCAGTGGTGGGATTTTCAATATCGTTATCAATGATTGTCTGGATGGTGTTTCTAGTTAGGTATCTGGAAGTCACTGGAGTGCAGTCACCGAAAGGGTCCACAGAAAGCAATTAACAGAAGCAGTCACTGCTTAGCAATGAACGGCAGGAGCGGGAAAGTGAATCGAACCGAATACTGACAACTGAATGCAAAGTGTGACTAAAGATGAAACATTTCATTCCATGGTGATCTCCGCATCGAGCTCGGCAAACCTCGCAACTATCCCGTTCGCCTCGTCCCGAGGAACTTGTTTAGCCAGCACTCTGGGTAGATTTTCGGAAGCCTACAAAAGTGATAACGATGAACTAACTTTCAGCAACAACAGTGCCGAACCCACATCCTTGGCCTCTTTCAATCCCAGCCCGAGCAGTTGACGGATCTCCTTGATCACCTTGATCTTGTTCTCACTAGGAAATGAGGTCAGTTTGACCGCCTGAGTAAATCCAATGGAAGACACTAATAAGACTCTCTATAATGTATCATCTGTCACTCAATGCCACCCTTTGCTCAGCATGACGAATCACATATGCCTATGCTATTTCGTGACTCGATCTACGACTGAGCGAAAAAACTCGCTCACTTTCACCATCTTGGGCGCGGCAGCGGCTTCAGTCTTCGCGACCGGAGTCTGTTCATCAACCAGTGATTGTCCTGGCACCTCATCTTCGGTCGGAACCTGACCAGAAAACAATGCGATTATGAAACCATCAAATCGCCAACCGTATTCTCAGATGGGATCGTTGCCGGCGGTGGAACCATCGTTGCATCTCCCATCATATTAAAAAGCTCTTCAAAATGGAATGCCTGGACTGACTGAGACACTGATGGGAGCTCTTGAGGGAATACGCCCACTTGCGGCACCTGAAATCACTTGAGCGGAAAAAGCGTTCTCGAGATCACTGAAGGAAAAGGGAACAAGGTGAAGCGAATACGAACTGTTTCAAGTTGAGATGACGCGGATGCCACGCGATACAAAGAGCTACATTTATATGAACTGAAATCTGTTAGTGATAGCTACACCAGATTACTCAGAAGCTATTCGATAAGTGCATATATAGGATCAACACAGGGAGTATAAGACCCCCACTGTGAATAGACAAGAACCAAATGTTCATATTCTTCAACCATGACCAACCATTTCGAAACTCAGTTTCTCTGCGTTATAAATAAACGCCTATTCCTCGATACAAAGAGGCTCTCTAACGTCCCTCACCTGGTTAGTAAAAATCATAGCAGGATGCGGGAAAGGTAGTATACCAACGCCCGAAGTCGAAGGCTTCCAGGATTTACCAGCACCAACCGGTCGAGCAACAAGTCTGACGGAAAGTTTAACAGAAATCTTCCAACAGACATTCAGTCAGAAGACAAAAAACGTGAAGGGGGGAACGAGCAATACGATTGGCGATGAAGGTCCGATCTTGTGAATTCTGATTGATTTTTTGAGATCTTTTGTGTCACAGTATCATCATAATCTGTTGATTCACAAAATTTCTATAGTAGTGTTGGGGGAAAATGTGTGTTCGCTTTCCTCAGCTGTGCTCAGCAGTCACTAACGAGAAAAGCCTACATACGAGTCTGGGTAGAAGTTAACATGAACATATAAAAATTTCCCAGAATTTCCTCTTCCTCACCAACGCACGTAGTTCACAATGTGCATATTTCCCCACAATGATCGAGTGAATCTCGTCCCTGATGCTAACGCCTATACAGCGACAACGTATACTCCTAGGCTCCACTGCCCTATTATTCAACCGAGATTATCAACGTGCCCAATATCCACTTTTCGAGGTCTCCTAGACCTCTCTAGATTTGCCAATATTTTTCTTCATTTCTTTTCTAATTCAACCTCCTACCGTTCATGGCACATCATCGACACTTGCTTCTGCTCCTTGCCCGACAAAGCCTGTATTCGCCGAGCCAAAGCCAAGACTTCTGCTTTCACATAGCCCAACTCCACAACACTCACGGACGATGCGCCTGCTTGCATTCAGAAATTATACTGCAAGTTGATCGAAGAATACACCAGTTGTAGAAGAATTTCCGAAATGTATCAGGTTGGTGATAGAAATTTTAAAAGAAAAAGTCGCGATCTGTACCAAATTCTGCTACATTATGCATGGGAGAAAATCACTACACTATCCACATATTCGTCGACCGAACTTCATCGCATTTTTCGAATTAGTGTTAAAGGAATATATGTTTGTTTTCCTCAGCTCAGCTCAAGAGTTTCCCCACTAATAATAGGAGTTTACATTCTAATTCGGGTATAATTATTCCGAAACCAGCAAGAATTTCCCAAACTCAGAATCTCATATTGTCACCATCGGTGACTCAGCAACACATGTAGTTGATCATATGCATATCCCCCCACACCCGTTCGAGAGTCCTAAGAAACTCAACACACAATTGCTGTCTACAAGGAACGTTACACTGGAAAGTTTCCCCACTAATCATAGGAGTTTACATACAAATTCGGGTATAATTATTCCGAAACCAGCAAAAATTTTCCAAACTCAGCAACACATGTAGTTGACCATATGCATATTCTCCCACACCCATTCGATAGTCCTAACAAACTCAACACACAATTTCTGTCTACAAGGAACGTTGCTTCTGCTGTCGCTTTTGCCGCTGATTTTGCCGCGCTCTTTTTTTACTCGACATTTTCCCTCCTTCCATTCTGAACTTTTTACGATTTTTCCTTTCCCCCTCAGTCTGTTCAAACGGCCTCTTCTTCCCACGCTTGTTGTTCGCTCTTTCCTCAGCAGCACTCACAGGAACTCTCATCTCGAGCACCTCCTCATTATCATCTGATAATTCTATTTCTTCCACTCCACTACCCGAGCTCTCCGAAGAGGCTAAGCTCAACGTTGTACATTCTTCACGCCACTTAGCCATCTGAAAAAAATCAGACAATTCTAGTACCACACCAGGGAGAAAAACTCTCGATACACAGTTTCTTCCTTCTGGTGGGAAGCATCCGCACCATCTACATCCCTCTAGTTTCTCTGTGGGATGCATATAGAGATTGTCGCAGTATCAAAAGTATTACCCCCAAATTTTCACCTTAGTTGTGCCATTTACGCATATATTAGGATTAAAATTTGATTTTATAAAAAGCTCCTGCTTCTATTCACAACAAGCATATTCGAATTCAGATTCATTCACTACACCATCTCACCAAAATACTACTCACCTACTACTTCTAATTTCAAACCTGGGTTCACGAATTTGATTGAAATCCGTAGCAGCACGAAAAACGAAAAATCAAATTCCAGGTTATCTATAATGATAAAACAGGAAAAACATATACATTCCAAATCTACGAGAAATTCTCTGTTCGTTTTAAACACCACACCACAAAAATCGTCCACCCATATCCAGCGCCCCTCTCACCCCACCACTACTACTTTCCTCTTCTTCTCATTCACAACTGCTATCTCCTCTACACTTTCCACATCACTGCTGTCATCCGAACTCTCCGCTGCTTTCTCAGCAGTAAATGGTATCAACTTAGTCACCCTGTCCCCAAACAGTTCTGTCCAGCGAGCGCCTCGACACGAGCCCGCGGCTGCGCGGAAGGCTGGAAGGACTCTATTGCGCCATTGTGAATTCGATAGGCATCTCGCCGCATTCGCGAAAGAATCTCGAGGAACCTGAAATACAATTTTCTCCTATACCCAAATTTTATAAAAAATTTTTGCCAATTCCGAAGTCACCACCAGAGCAGGCGTTAACTGTCAGTTCTACTACTGCATATACCACTCCCACCCGAACTCACAACATTCCATACAATATACTAATAAGAGTATGTTACGAAGGTTGCAAGGATTTGTTCCTATGGTTTCCATACCAGCCGTGCGTTCGATAAATAGTATGCTATCAAAACCGTATTCTCATATCACATCACTTCTATTCGAGCTAATTCACGACGCACTCCTCGGAAAGTTTACCACAAAAAACGTTGGTTTTAATTTCATCATACGTCCGTCTCCATAAACTCAATTGAATTTACGAAAGCATCAAAACTACTATTGATTTGAAAACGGCAAGATAAAGAAATCTCCTCCCCTAAATAGTATAACCAGTCGTATATTATTGCACTGCGAATACCTTCCTCATCACCATTACTAATAAATTCAGAATTATGATAAACCACATTCACATACCAACACTCCTGTTCGCTGCTCAGCCCATAAGCCCAACGAAATTCCTTCCATGTAGCACCCGCCGAAAATGACAATAACAAACGGTCTCCCCAAACCGCCATTCACAGACATTTCCCAAACACCTACTCTAATGAACATAGGGCAATACGTGGACGGTGCTCTCGAATACATCCTGTGCTCCTCCACATCTACTTCGACGATATCACAATGGAAACCGAACGCCACCCAGCGGAAAAATGAAGAAAGCAAATACGCTATGTCTGAAAATATAAAAGTGGGAACTACATGTGTTGGTGATGACAATATGGAAATTGTGAGCAAATTCTGGAGATTTTTTATTGGTTTCTCTACACTTCTACGTGAATTCCTCTGCAAGTTTGCATAGCAAGTGACAATATTATACACCAGAAAATATGTCAATACTCAGTAAGATAAAAACCTCTGCGGTGGATTCGAACCCGATACCTCCCCATTCACAGCCAACCATTATTACCAATTGACCTATTTCCTCCATTTCTTCTTCGTTTCTCCATCCTATACACCGACTGGAAGTGGTAAATCGCCAATAATATCAACGCGAACGTCGAAAGGCAATTATTAAAAGAGTCCGTCGCGCCGCTTATTCTTCCCCATAGCTTCACCAAAGTGACAAACTTCCGACACAGTTCGCCGCCACCCGAGATCAAACTATGAATCTGATCATACAACAAGTAATACCATCAAGAACGCGTGTACAGTGCGTGTGAAT
>NW_003200547.1:69521-74100 GCF_000006405.1 Perkinsus marinus ATCC 50983
TTGAGAAATAACGTCCCCTAGAGTTTGATAATAATGTTCCTAATGTGATTACATTGGAAACTGATTAAGGAAGAACGTGTTCCTAGCCATACGTCCAAATTTCTAAATTTTTTCCCTCCCAGGAACATTATAGGTTCCCGGATGATTCCCCGTTCCGTACGAGGCTGTATACAATAAAACATATGTAAAATATATCGGGGTCTCACCCGTGAGGTGAAAAACATACTCCATAAAATACCGCATATCGCCGCGAATATCGGCTTTTCCACACAGCGCGGCACTTCACGTACTAAACACTAGCTATAGATATATATAATCTATATACTACAAAATATATTTCAATATATTACTATAGCTAATATGAATACCACACCTTCCACATCTCACCACTTCATCACACTCCCCCCTCAGCTCGTCACCATAGGACATATCAACTTCAACCGTTTGTGGTTTCACCGACTTTACCAATCTATCCTCATCATCCTCCTCGCACGAAGAAGACGTAGTAGAGGAGGATGACGGCGATGTGGGCTCGTCGGAGGTCTCCAAATCGATCACGTCAGAGCGAACCTGTATCGACAATCACAAAAAAATGATGGTAAAAACATCACGAAATCGGAAAAATTTCCCCAGGATATTCCCATTTCGCAATTTTTCCCGTCGTTGAAGAGCATCAATTCGCGCGTTCATTCCCATGAAAAAATACGATGCACCTATGCACAGCCGGGCCGAAAAAATAACGCAAAATTCGATAAGATCCATAAAAGTGTATGAGGAGTTTTTCCGAGTTTTTCCCCACAGGCTAATTTCGAGGGATTTTTTTTCAAAGTTCTCGTTACTACAACCAAAATTTGTTTACAAACTCCGATACTTAGTAAGAAAACTCCTGAGCTCAGGTGCTGAGGAGAGCGATTACATATATTCCTACTCCAACACCTGTATAGGAAACTCCTGAGCTCAGGTGCTGAGGAAAGCGATTACATATATTCCTACTCCAACACTGTATAGGAAACTCTTCTGAGCTCAGGTGCTGAGGAAAGCGATTACATATATTCCTACTCCAACACTGTATAGGAAACTCTTCTGAGCTCAGGTGCTGAGGAAAGCGATTACATATATTCCTACTCCAACACTGTATAGGAAACTCCTGAGCTCAGGTGCTGAGGAAAGCGATTACATATATTCCTACTCCAACACTGCCACTGAAATTGCCTCCCTGCTACCTCAAACACTAGCTTTACAATAGGAACTCGTGCGTGCAGAATTCTCTGTTTCACCCGAGCTCTGACATCGCTATTCAGGTTATTCAACGACCGCACAACCGCCTCAGTGGTCGTAGTTAAATATCTTTTTACGCAGTTCTTAGAACCTTACAAAAATATATTCCAAAATATGTATCAACTATAAACAGCGTCCCCCTAGGCACCGAAACATAATCAAATTTTCGAATGTAGCCACAACGGTTTTTATTATTTTATAAGTCCACAACAAAATCGAGCTCAAAATCTCAGAAAAATACTGGAGTTTCACGACTACCCGTTTTACGTGAAGTGACGGTGAAAAACGCGATTTTCGCGGTGATATGCAGTAGTCGTGAAATACATTTTTCACCAGTGTTTTTCATATCACTAGGGTGGTAAAACTCCAATAATAATCGATAATTTCTCAAAGTGTCAAAAAGCCCATGCAGCCACATCCATGAATTCATACAGAATTCATACCATAATTTTTCCACAGCTGCAGAGAAATAAAAATTGCATGAGAAAACAACCGCGCAGGGAATCGAACCCGGGATCTCCCCACCCTTTTACAAGAGTTTATCCGGCGACCTTTCCTATACAAGACTAAATCCAAATCGCTTCCACGTATCATCAAGCTCTGCACATACGATCCCTGAAGAACCAAAACGGAAAAAATATTTTGCGATCGGAAAATATGCACATGGTCAACTACATGTGTTGGTAACAATATAGAAATTCCGGAAATTTTCGGAAATTTTGCTCATTTCCTCACACGTATGTGAACTCGTAAAAAACTTCTGAGCTCAGCTGAGACAAGCGAATATGCATTCCAATACCGTCGCCATGGTAAAATTGAAATTTTCACACAAAAAAAAATGTCAAACTTGTCCTTCCTTATAACCCCAGACTTATTTTTTTGCCAAGAAAAATGAAAAATTTGCCCAATTTTCCGCAGCTCAAAAACTGTCGAATATCTACCTCAACCATCGCACTTGTAACCCCGGTTGTTCATGTTGTGGTATCATCAAGAAATAATGTGCGTACGCGTGCAATTGACAACGCTAGCAAAATTAAATTTATGATGGATCTAATCCTAGAGAATTCAAACCGTAATCATCTGCCGCCCTTCCCACCTCGATTGCTTCAAAACTCCTCATTGAAATCAAATCATTTTAAAAACTACATAAACGTTTTCATTCCACGACCAAGGAATGCAAACTCTTCCCCCCAAAAAAATTACACCTCCACGTACCGCAAAATTACACGTGCCTTGTAACGTCATTTCAAAACCACATAACCATTTCCATTCCACCGCAAAAATAATTTTTCCCCAAAAAATTACCTGCGCTTTAATTCTCGGTCCTTTATCACCGTAATGATCGTTTAATACATGCTCCACATTTTCCATCACCATTTCGCATGCTCTACTCCACTCCCTGGGTGGACGGCAAGCACGCTCGATCCGCTCGAGATACTCCGACAACTCCATCGGTTTGGCAGGCATTGGGACAGTGGTAGAGTAAAACTGAGAGAATCTTTAGGTTCATCATGGTAAGATTCAACTCAGGCCCGATTCTGGTCAAACCGTCTCAACAGTGGTAGAGTAAAACTGAGAGAATCTTTAGGTTCATCATGGTAAGATTCAACTCAGGCCCGATTCTGGTCAAACCATTTCAACAGTGGTAGAGTAAAACTGAGAGAATCTTAAGGCTCATCATGGTAAGATTCAACTCAGGCCCGATTCTGGTCAAACCGTCTCAACAGTAGTAGAGTAAAACTGAGAGAATCTTTAGGGTCATCATGGTAAGATTCAACTCAGGCCCGATTCTGGTCAAACCGTTTCAACAGTGGTAGAGTAAAACTAAGAGAATCTTTAGGTTCATCATGGTAAGATTCAACTCAGGCCCGATTCTGGTCAAACCGTCTCAACAGTAGTAGAGTAAAACTGAGAGAATCTTTAGGTTCATCATGGTAAGATTCAACTCAGGCCCGATTCTGGTCAAACCCTTTCAACAGTGGTAGAGTAAAACTGAGAGAATCTTTAGGTTCATCATGGTAAGATTCAACTCAAGCCCGATTCTGGTCAAACCTCAACTATAGTGTTGACATAAGCATATCTTGAGAACACCGCAAAGAGCTTCCGAAACCACACATCTTGGCTATGATAAATCTTCATAGTGCGGTACAGGGCCATAGGATCTTCCCCATTACTCACAATAATCGTTCGCCTTGCCGCAAGGTGGAGGAAAAGGAGATCAAACGGGAGGAAATATTTACGCAAAATCTGAGCCGCAAGAAAAAAAAATAAAAAAAATCATTTAAATCAAACAAAAATTCGCTGAGAAATTCTCATGCCGAAAATTTCAACTTAGTTTTTTTTTGGTAAAACCAGAATTATACACGTTTGACCTGGCAGATTATACGACTTCAACGTAGTAAAAAATATGCTACTACTATTATCACTCTCCCACACCTCACCGCACCGCGAAGATTTCACTACTAAAACGTATCTTACTACGCACAGCGCGGTGAAATATACACATGATCAACCACAAGTGTTGGTGACAATATAAAAACTCTGAGGAAATTTTTGAGAATTTCTCTTAGTTTCTGTCCGCGATCGTATATATTCTCTCGATTCGTATATGAACTCCTATAATCATTGAGGAAACTATTGAGCTCAGCAGCTGAGGGAAGCGAGCACATATTTTGACGCACTATGAAAGATTCCCTCCAAATCCACTCACTACCAATAACACCATCCCGCTTACATTCACCGACTCGAGATTGAACACTCTCATTTTAGTCCCCCCATATCGCCGTTTCCAAACAGCAACGCCCGCATGCACGCTCCTATGGTTGGGGTGGCCGCTAACCCCGAGAGCATCGAATGTGATTATAGCCGAATGGGACAGATCAGCTTGCTGGAAGTAACGCTCCTGCAGCACCTAAGAGCAGTGTTGGAGTAGAAGGAATATATGTAATCTCTTTCCTCAGCTGCTGAGCTCAGAAGAGTTTCCTATACAGTGTTGGAGTAGGAATATATGTAATCGCTTTCCTCAGCTGCTGAGCTCAGAAGAGTTTCCTATACAGTGTTGGAGTAGAAGGAATATATGTAATCTCTTTCCTCAGCTGCTGAGCTCAGAAGAGTTTCCTATACAGTGTTGGAGTAGGAATATATGTAATCGCTTTCCTCAGCTGAGCTCAGAAGAGTTTCCTATACAGTGTTGGAGTAGGAATATATGTAATCGCTTTCCTCAGCTGCTGAGCTCAGAAGAGTTTCCTATACAGTGTTGGAGTAGGAATATATGTAATCGCTTTCCTCAACTGGCCTCAAA
>NW_003200547.1:74200-82182 GCF_000006405.1 Perkinsus marinus ATCC 50983
ACCACCCTAGTGATATGAAAAACACAAGTGAAAAATTTATTTCACGACTACTGCATATCACCGCGAATATCGCGTTTTTCACAGAGTATTACGCCACTTCACATAAAACGGGTCGTGAAACTCCACTGATGATTCTCGCCGAAAATTCCCCACATTTTTCCCCCAGACCTACCTCCCAAACCGTCGTAATTTCCCGTAGTGCAGCAAACAATAGTAACTCTAATTTTGAGTTTTTTCAACCATTTTATTATCGGCAAGAAAAACATCGTTTCGTCGTCCGGATGGGCTACGATGATGGTCGCTGATTTAAATGGGAACTCCTTCGGTGACTTTAGAAATCTGAGAGCATATCTTAGGTTCAAGCGTGCAAGATACGGAATAGGCCCAAAACCCACCTCAGTCCGACTGCTGAGAAAAACGCCAACAACAAAACCGTCATCGCGATACACCCAACACCTCCATAAGAAATCATCCTCAGTGGGAATAGAAAAAGTTGAAGAAAACAACTGCAAATCCTAAGCAGTGCAAAGGGGGGAATATGCACATGGTCAACTACATGTGTTGATAAAAATATAAAAATTCTGAGAAAATTTCGGGAAAAATCGTTGGTTTTTCTAACGCTTCTACCCGAATTCGTATGTGAATTTTCATAATGTATTGAGTAAACTCACGAGCTCAATCGAGGAAACCAAACACGTGTAACCAGAGACCCCAGGTTCGATTCCCAGACGCGTCAGCTCAACACCGCAAGCAGTAACAATATTCGTCTTTACCCAACTGCAACTCCTCCCAAGACCGTATAACGATCATACTAAATCGATTTAATGTAATTACGACGTTCATCATCATCAGCTCGGGCGGTCCCGTTTATGCTATCGAGTAGTGACCACGCTTACTAAGCTGATGATAATATTCTTCACCACTGGAGCATGAAGATTCCAAAGGACGACCTCGTTTACGTGACTAAAGGGAGAAGAGAAAGATACGATCTTGTGCATGCGTGCAAACCACATGTATATGATGTCGTTTATACTTCCCGACTTCGGCGCGAAAAATTCCGATTACGGATTTTTTTACCCATCAACCCATAATCGTCCGTTTTCCACGAATCAAACGATTATTACCTGCACTTCATCATCAACTTCCATCACCACCGCGCCTCTCTGCTCGATAATATCTCTCTGTGGTTGAGGAATCTGTGTCGGCTGATGGGCCCTCGGGAACCACCACGTCGCCATGCTCGGCCTCATAGCCGCCAACACCGACACATCATCAACTGCATGTCCTTCAGCCGCCGCCGCTGGCGCAATAGTAGTGCTGTAGGTCATCGATGATAATAATATAAGATAGCAGTGGAACTAGTCTACTTGGTTTACTACTACAACACCGAGCAGGTAATCCAAAGATCCCCGGTTCGATTCCCACAAAACACAACTTTTCCAGCGTAGGAAACGCCTCACCACCAACACTACTACTTACTACTGCCCGCCGCTACTGCTTGCCTTTTTCGAGAAGCTTGTTTAGACTCCTCTCTTCCTCTCTTGCGAGCCTGAAGACAACAATAAATATTCAGTTAAGTGAAGTGGCGTAATACTCGAGGTGTAAAACGCGATATGAAGTGAATTTAAAACACTTCGCGAATTACACCCGGCAAATCACTCCATATCACGAAATTCACTGCTCACATGCGTTTTTTTGCGAATTTAAATGTAAAATATTCTTCTCACAAAAGCTCTTCATATCACGGGTGAAACTCCAAGAAACCTATTTTGAAATTTACAACGTAAATTTTACCCTCCAAGACCAAACTCTCACAAAATTCTCCAATTTCGTGGAGCGTGAAAACTTACATCAGCAACCCTAGTAGGCTTTAGCCACCACGCTGCCATGCTCGGGTGAGCTATCCTGAGCTTCATCTCATCGCCGAGATTTGCGCGAATCTTCATAACCTCCCCAAACCTCCGTCGCGTCTCATCGCGGTAATAATCAGTTAATCCTAAAAGCGTCCCTACCAGGGATCGAACCGAGGTCACTGGAAAGGCCGCCCACCTCTTCCCCCCACTTCTCTATCACGACCATACTTTTTCCACGCCTCGCTGGCCCTCACTGTGGCGGTCTTGTCCGATGGCAATTCGAGCAAATACGGTACCAAAAGACTTCGATTTCGCTCTTGCCGAATTTCAGGTGATCTTATCAAGTACCTAAACCGCTGTCGCGATGAAAAAAATTTTTTTAATTTTAAAAATTAAAAAAATTCAAAATTTATTAAATTTATCTTAATTTTAAAATTTTTCCCTGAAATTTTCTGGAAATTTTTTTACAACAAATTTTCCCAAGAAAACTCTCGCAAACTTAACAATTGGATTCTAGTTTTTTAATTTTCTCCAGAAATATGAAGAAATAGTGACAACCCCTGTACAAAACAGAACACCGCAAATCAGAATATGCCAATAAAAAAACTTCGCTCCGCCCAACTCACTTCAACGTAGCATACATACTCTCGAAGGCCGCCTTGGTCTCGTGGAAATTGGACAGTTGGGAGGTCAAATCGATGAGATTCTCCAACCACGGCAATAGCCACTGGCGTTTACTCGAGCGTCGCAAGTTGCCTAACCGAGAGGTCCCCGGTTCGATCCCTGGCAAGTGCAGTTTTCTTTACCATCATCAACACTCTCCTCATTCTCATCGATCTCACGACTATATGACCTGAACAAAAACGTCGGCAAAAATGGGCGAAAAATTCCGATTTCGTGTCGTTAAAGAGCGACTAAATGGACTCAACAGAACTAACGATCCTTATATTTTCAGACGGCCACCTGCTCAGTGTTGGAGTAGGAATATATGTTCGCTCTCCTCAGCTGAGCTCAGAAGTTTCTCCCTAATCTTAAAAGTTTACATACAAATTCGAGAGGAAGTCTACAGAAACCAATGAGAATTTTCTAAGAATTTCCATATTGTCACCAACACACATAGTTGAGCATGTGCACCATTTCGCTCAACCGATCGGAATTTTTCGCCCATTTTCCCTAAAACGTCCGTTTTTACTTGGCGAATTCCCACAATAAATCGCCGAGGCTCATGCTGGTGAATGCCGGTTTGCTGTTGTCCCCAAACGCCGCCGTCGATTTGGTCAGCTCCTGAGAAGCCGATCTCTCCTGATCCCGCAAGAAGGTGTTTATCAACGAGATCAGCGAGTAACTGAGAACGCAATTTTGTGGCGCGCGGTCATTCCCATCGTTCGAAATCAAATCGATTTGGTGACGAGTAACACACACATTTTAATGGTTCGATAAAGAGATACGAATATCATCAGTTAATAACAACTGAAAAGGAGAGGTGCTCCCCGAAGATCATCTGAAGTAAATTCAACTACTAAAAAATAAAAATAAAAAAATGAAAAAAAAAAGAAAAAAGAAAAAAGAAAAAAAAGAAAAAAAGGAAACAAAGAAAAAAAAGGAAAAAAAGAAAAAAAAGGAAAAAAAGAAAAAAATGAAAAAAAAGAAAAAAAAGGAAAAAAAGGAAAAAAAACCTAGAGAAAAAATCTAGAGAAAAAAATCTAGAAAAAATTGGGAAAGGAAAATAGGAGGAAAATTATTTATTTTTCTCCAATTCCCCAATGGAAGACCCCCTCCCCCCCGTCCCTACTTATCAAGACATTGCGCTCTACCATCATGAGAGAGCAGCCCTGCTTGAGTGAGATAAGCCGAATTCACCGCAAACCTAAAACACCAACGACTCCACACATCCTCCCACGCCGGTTCGGTCCCCACCAGTGTCAGGAGGAGAATATGAATATGGTCAACTACATGTGTTGGTGACAATATAAAAATTGTGAACAGAAATTATTATCGCTTTTTGGAAATTTCTACCAGAATTCGTATATAAACTCCTATAAATAGTGAGAAAACTCCTGAGCTCAGGTGCCGAGGAAAGCGATTACATATATTCCTACTCCAACACTGTATAGGAAACTCCTGAGCTCAGGTGCTGAGGAAAGCGATTACATATATTCCTACTCCAACACTGTATAGGAAACTCCTGAGCTCAGGTGCTGAGGAAAGCGATTACATATATTCCTACTCCAACACTGTATAGGAAACTCCTGAGCTCAGGTGCTGAGGAAAGCGATTACATATATTCCTACTCCAACACTGTATAGGAAACTCCTGAGCTCAGGTGCTGAGGAAAGCGATTACATATATTCCTACTCCAACACTGTATAGGAAACTCCTGAGCTCAGGTGCTGAGGAAAGCGATTACATATATTCCTACTCCAACACTGTATAGGAAACTCCTGAGCTCAGGTGCTGAGGAAAGCGATTACACATATTCCTACTCCAACACTGTATAGGAAACTCCTGAGCTCAGGTGCTGAGGAAAGCGATTACATATATTTCTACTCCAACACTGTATAGGAAACTCCTGAGCTCAGGTGGTGAGGAAAGCGATTACATATATTCCTACTCCAACACTGTATAGGAAACTCCTGAGCTCAGGTGAGGAAAGCGATTACATATATTCCTACTCCAACACTGTATAGGAAACTCCTGAGCTCAGGTGCTGAGGAAAGCGATTACATATATTCCTACTCCAACACTGTATAGGAAACTCCTGAGCTCAGGTGAGGAAAGCGATTACATATATTCCTACTCCAACACTGTATAGGAAACTCCTGAGCTCAGGTGCTGAGGAAAGCGATTACATATACTCCAACACTTACAAGGGCAGCAACGCTGGGTATTCCGATATATTTTTCTTAGTCACCCGCGTAACTCCATCAGCCTCATCAGCATTCAACCAAATAGCACATCGCAGCCCTCCCCGAGCCGTAGTAGTAAAATAGATAACCGGGCTTAATATTCCACTCGTCAATATCGACCCACATTTCACTGAGGAAATGCAAGATTTCTCAAGATTGCAAGATGTCCCCCCTCCCCTCCTCCTCACCAACTGTAACCTTATTCTCCTTCTCGTTGCTGTCCATGAGCAAACCAACATCACTCAAGTGTGACACGAGCCTAGCCGCACACGCCATGAGCCCTTCCGAGGCGCGGTCTCCAGTACCACTAAAGTGAATGATAATAGTAAACCCGATAGGGTTTGATAAAAATGTTGCTCATGTGATTACATGGGAAACTGATTGAAGAAGAATGTGTTCCTAGCCATACGTCCGAAATTCAAAATGGAGTTCTCCTCGGGAACATTATAGGTTTCCTTGATGATTCCCCAAAGTTAATTAGCGATGACTGTATGAACCTTAGAGCGCTCTAGAAGTAACAACAACATCACTTTTACGACATTCACAACTACAAAATTTCAACACCATTTAAGGGTCTTCACTATACTCTCCCAGCATCGCCTTCCACTTCCTCTAGAGCCAATTCTAGGAGTAGTGTAATACCGTTCCACCCGTGATATGAAAAACACTAATGAAAACCTATCACACCACTTCACTTCAAACAGATGGCGAAACTGTATGGAACATCGCCATTGGTTTTCCCCTTTATACAGTGAGCTCTCCCGTCACTGCGCCACAAAATTAACTCTCCCCTCCTCAGTGTGGGAATGTATGTTTGCTTTCCTCAACTGAGCTCGTAGGTTTCCTCACTATTTTATGAAAAATCACACCATTTTGGGTATAAGTATACAAAAATCAACGATAATTTCGCAAAATTTCCTCAAAATTTCCTCAAAATTTTCCATGATTTTCAGTTGACCATGTGCATATATCCCCCCCGCTGCTACCCCGAAGCGGCTCCCTCTCCTCCTCCTCTAACAACAGCCTTGCCCCCTTTACTATAAAGCTTAGGTACATTATCAACATACAGCTCTATGCAAAATCCATCACGTTCTTCTAGGTTCCCCACACCTAAAGATACCCAAAGATACGCCTCCCGCGCACAGCGAAGATTTCATCAACGAACTCACCCAAACTGTAAAGGCCACACGGCCGAACAGACGCCCATTTCTTCGAGGAGGTGGTAGACGGCTGGTCAGCCCTCAAACACGCTTCTACCTAAAACGCCTCGAAAATTGCAAAAAAAATGCCTGTGAAAATTCCGAGGAAATTTTCGAAAATTCTCATTTCCACCCGAATTCGTATATAAACTCCTATAATTAGCAAGGGAATTCCTGAGATTAGCTGAAAAAAATAAACAAATATTCCTACTCCAACACTGTAAAATTACTATTCTAAAGTCCATCATACACTGTGTTAACCAAACCGTTATATAAAGTAATATTTTCAACACCTTTTCAATTTCTTAGAGTAATATCAACATGATAACAATGTGAATCGATTGACACCAACGTTAAAGTCTATCGTCGTACTAGTCTAAAATTGAGGAAAGCCATCTCGAAAATCTACATATGCATATCTGTTTGCTTTGCACTGTACCTCATCCGCGATGTTTTTCGCCATTTTTCCCGCCTCCATTCTGGTCCCCTTAGGTGTTAGCAAATAATGTTCAGCAAACGCCCATACCTCCTCATGCAATCTAACAAAAATTCAGAAAAAAATATTCGCCTCGAAAATTTCCAATTTCAGCAACACCACGAAGAGTAGAAAAAACGACAACTACTGTTGACCGTTTTAGTGATGGGGGAAAAATTCCCCAAATTTTCCGGAAAAAAATCCAGCTGAACTTGAATCTAGATAACCATAACACGCCTAACCATAATAAGTTCGATACCGATTGCATCACAAATCGTCGCGAGAAATTTCTTGAGATCTATACTAGAGCGGGGTCCCATCATGTTCCTCACCGTAGAACAGGATTCCGATGTCGCTCCTTCTCCATCAGCGAAAATGGTGACGCCATCTCGGACATCTTCCTCAACTCTTCCTCACGGATTTTAATCTCCTCAGGAGTCAATTTTCGTGTAGTAGTTGCAACACCTGATAATGATGAGAGATGCGATAATTTCATGGCGCGTGACGGAATGAACTTTCTATACAGTGTTGGAGTAGGAATATATGTTTGCTTCCCTCAGCTCAGGAGTTTTCTCACTAATTATAGAAGCTTATATACGCATTCGGGGTAACAAGTGCAGAAACCCACGAAAATTCCCCAAAATTTCCTCGACTGTCACCAACACATGTAGTTAGCCATGTGCATATTTTTCCAACACTGATCTGGCGTATCCAGAGGTTGACCATAAAAGATTCAAAATAGGTCCAATTATTACCTCCCGTCTTCTCCTCCACTCCGTCCTCTCCCACCGGCATGTAATTCAACAACGGCTGAGCCCGGCCGATACCACGCCTGACCGTCGACCCCAATTTCGTGGCGCGTGACGATTTTCCCTCTACCCTTCAGTGCGGTCTGCCGCCATCTTCCTTCCCTGCTTATTAAACGCCGACTGAACCCTCAACGAATCCGCTTCCTCGTAACTGCCGCAAAATTTTCCAAAAAATTTCTTCCACGAGGAAAATTTTCCAAAAATTTTTCCACGAGGAAAATTTTCCGAAAAAATTGTTCAACGAGGAAAATTTTCCAAAATTTTTTCCACGAGCAAATTTTCCAAAAAAATTATTCCAGGAGGAAAATTTTCCGGAAAATTAAAAAATCCCACGAAAGGTTAAATTATCCACTAACATAAATCTTCTGGCGTCGAAAAGCTTACGAAACAGAGGTGTTGAAAATATTACTTTATATAACGGTTTGGTTAACACTGTGTATAACTACATAACGACCCTGTGAAAAAAAACAAAGAAAACAGGAAATTTCCAATGAAAATTCCCCTCCTAACCGTCGGCAGAATCGCGAAATATGAACATGGTCAACCACATGTGTTGGTGACACTATCGAGACTATGAGGAAATTTTGGATAATTCTTGTTAGTTTCTGTACACTATTTGTATATTCTCCCAATACGTATATAAACTCCTATAATAACTATTGTGCTCAGCTGAGGAAAGCAAACATTTTTTGCAGTGCTGCTCATCGCCCTACTACAAAGATTGATTTCTCACCGAGAAA
>NW_003200547.1:82282-89607 GCF_000006405.1 Perkinsus marinus ATCC 50983
CACATGTAGCTGACCATGCGCATATATTCCCACACAGGTTCGAATACTACACCTGGTGAAGTTTTTAGGATTATAAAATTTATTATTCATATCCTTACGTTTTACATAGCCGTTTTGTATTATTGGAGTTTCACCCTAGTGAAAAATATATTTCGCGACTACTGCATATCACCGCGAATATCGCGTTTTTCACCAAGAGTTTTACGACGCCACTTCGCGTAAAACGGGTAGTCGTGAAATTCCAATAAAGACGAGCAATTAAATATAACACGGATGAGAATTCTACAATTCTCTTTAGAGCGTGGTCCACTTTATAACGGAGGAATATAATTGAAGCTGTGAAAGTTGCATAAAACTCAGTATAGGAAAATATGCAGATGGTCAACTACATGTGGAAGCGATTACATATATTCCTACTCCAACACTGTATAGGAAACTCCTGAGCTCAGGTGCTGAGGAAAGCGAACATATATTCCTACTCCAACACTGTATAGGAAACTCCTGAGCTCAGGTGAGGAAAGCGATTGCATATATTCCTACTCCAACACTGTATAGGAAACTCCTGAGCTCAGGTGCTGAGGAAAGCGAACATATATTCCTACTCCAACACTGTATAGGAAACTCCTGAGCTCAGGTGAGGAAAGCGATTACATATATTCCTACTCCAACACTGTATAGGAAACTCCTGAGCTTAGGTGCTGAGGAAAGCGATTACATATATTCCTACTCCAACACTGTATAGGAAACTCCTGAGCTCAGGTGAGGAAAGCGATTACATATATTCCTACTCCAACACTGTATAGGAAACTCCTGAGCTCAGCTGCTGAGGAGAGCGATTACATATATTCCTACTCCAACACTGTATAGGAAACTTCTGAGCTCAGCAGCTGAGGAAAGCGATTACATATATTCCTACTCCAACACTGTATAGGAAACTTCTGAGCTCAGCAGCTGAGGAAAGCGATTACATATATTCCTACTCCAACACTGTATAGGAAACTCCTGAGCTCAGGTGCTGAGGAAAGCGATTACATATATTCCTACTCCAACACTGTATAGGAAACTTCTGAGCTCAGCAGCTGAGGAAAGCGATTACATATATTCCTACTCCAACACTGTATAGGAAACTCCTGAGCTCAGGTGAGGAAAGCGATTACATATATTCCTACTCCAACACTGTATAGGAAACTCCTGAGCTCAGCTGCTGAGGAGAGCGATTACATATATTCCTACTCCAACACTGTATAGGAAACTTCTGAGCTCAGCAGCTGAGGAAAGCGATTACATATATTCCTACTCCAACACTGTATAGGAAACTTCTGAGCTCAGCAGCTGAGGAAAGCGATTACATATATTCCTACTCCAACACTGTATAGGAAACTCCTGAGCTCAGGTGCTGAGGAAAGCGATTACATATATTCCTACTCCAACACTGTATAGGAAACTTCTGAGCTCAGCAGCTGAGGAAAGCGATTACATATATTCCTACTCCAACACTGTATAGGAAACTCCTGAGCTCAGGTGAGGAAAGCGATTACATATATTCCTACTCCAACACTGTATAGGAAACTCCTGAGCTCAGCAGCTGAGGAAAGCGATTACATATATTCCTACTCCAACACTGTATAGGAAACTCCTGAGCTCAGGTGCTGAGGAAAGCGATTACATAAATTCCTACTCCAACACTGTGGTTCAAAAATCGCGGAAGAATATTCCCAACACATTTCCCTTCGGCGACCAACCCAGGCAGTAAACTCAACAAACAAATAGCACTACCAACACATTCATCACCGCCCCCTCCCCCCTTCCGGAGCCTTCCCCTTCACACTTCCATCTAGTCCAGTTGGTAACATCCTCATCCGCACTTCCTAACAACCGAGTTCAACACCGACCGCCGTCGTTTTTTCTTCTCCCCCCGGCTTCCCCTCGCCACTTCTCTCGCCAAATATTTCCCCACCGAATTTTCGTCGTTCACCTTTTTTCTTTTTCGAGCTACCAACAATCGCTCCGTAAATCCATCGCTCCTCCGCGGGCCTTTTTCAACAGAGATTCCCACAGCCTCCATAAGCGCGTCTCGTCCGGCTTCCTCAGCGAGGTCCCTTCCTACGTCACCTTCAACTCCCCATCGAAAACATAATTTTTGCAATGCCCTTCTTCTCCTCCTAACAGTTACTTGATTAAACCGCAACACTCCCAATTCCCTCAGTTTTTCCTCGTTGATTTCCTCCAAAGCCGTTAATTCCTGTCGGACATAACAAAGCCGTCTTGCAAACTCCAACACGAACACTCCACAATCGAATTCGTTCAGCTGCTTCGGCGTTTTCTCCGGAAATATCCCCGCCGAGTTCAGAATTCTGGAAATGCCAGGTTTATCTACTTTTTTCCTCGCAGGCCCCTTCTTCTCACAATAAGCTCTCCCCAGATACCACACGATCGTCGCCGCCGCTTTCCTTTGCAAAAACCTCAAAATTTTCTTCTCCTCCTCATCGTCGTCTTCATAACTCCTCGAGTCGAAGACTATCAACCATCCCTTGGACCCACAAGTAGGCACACCGGTGATTTCTTTCGCGAGAGCCTTCGCGCGCACAACCGCCAGCAACCACCAGTGCTGATTCGACTCGTTAATCGGAAATAACAGCAAATCGTGGGCGAAAATATCCACATTTTTCGTCCAGTTTTTCACCCTCTCCCAACCGTCCTGTAGATCCTCTTGAGCTAATTGCGTGTAGAAAAACGTCGAAAACGCATACGCCGAATTTCGAGCGAATACACTCACAAAAACGCTGAGGAAAAAGTCCATCAAGTTGTCGTTTAATCGCTGACCAGGGCCGAGCAAGTCCACATCTTTATCAGCAAGAACATGACCGTGATAACGTAGGGAAAGTGACGATGGTGGTGGAGGCGCAGGGGAACTCTCTGAATCGCTGGAAGAGGAGGAGGAGGAGGAAGATGATATGAGGAGCACCTCTGTAGATGTGGCCATAGACAGGAAATATAATACTACCAATTCTTCATGGGAGGCCATCCAGAGTGTGTCACTAAATTTTTGTAGGCTGTCACTATTTTTGCAAAGTGCATGAACAGCGCGCTGCGTTTAGCGCGCGCCACATATTAAATATTCCATCAGCTGCCGGCCTCGTAGATGAGGATGTCGCGTAAGTGTTGGTCGGTATTCATGATCCGCTCGACGACATGTAGTCACCAACAGATGCACATCATGGGCAACTACATGTGTTGGTGATGACAATATGAAAATTCTGAGAGGAAATTTGTGAAAATTCTCCTTGGTTTCTGTATTCTGAACTCCTGCTGAGCTCAGGTGCTGAGGAAAGCGACTACGTATATTCCTTCTACTCCAACACTGGTGACCAGTAGCTGGACATTTAGACAACGCCACTAAGGAGCTTTATTACTAGAGGCTTAGTACGAGAAAAAGACCCTAAAATTCCCTATCCCTAACAAGTCGCTGTCAACGTTCGTCATTCTTGGACCCAAGCATCCGATAGGAGTAGCAGATAAGTTGTCAAGCTCAGCACCAGCAGTAAACGAATCGCTTTCTCTGTTCACGAATATCTAGTATATGGGCTTGCGTGCTACTCTCGTACGCATACCCAAATTCGGACATGTCGTATTCATGCTCGAATCATCATGGATTCCCTCGCTGTGTGAACCTTCACCCTTACTCTCTATACAGATATGAACTCAGAACGCAAGCAGTAATACTAGTAGAAGAGGTACTGGAGTAACCGTTCAACCACTAAACCTAAATTATCTACACAATAGGATATAACGAGATTGCAAGTGTCAGCATCACAACGTCAACACATCATAATCCCAGGGTACCAGAACAGCTAAAATGAAAGCACCGGATCTCGTCACATCTCCCCTTCTTGAGCGATATTTGAGGTATACCACCCTCGTGAGAGAAATCGAAATACCAAAAGTCTTCAGCTTTTTCGAGCAGGATGGGAAAATATGCGTGTTGGTGATGAGAATATGAAAATTTTTGAAAATTTTTGTTGGTTTTTGCACACCCCTAACCTAGTTCGTACGTAAACTATTATAATTAGCTTTGGAAACTCCTGCTGAGCTCAGGTGAGGAAAGCGATTACATATATTCCTACTCCAACACTGTATAGGAAACTCCTGAGCTCAGGTGCTGAGGAAAGCGATTACATATATTCCTACTCCAACACTGTATAGGAAACTCCTGAGCTCAGGTGCTGAGGAAAGCGATTACATATATTCCTACTCCAACACTGTATAGGAAACTCCTGAGCTCAGGTGCTGAGGAAAGCGATTACATATATTCCTACTCCAACACTGTATAGGAAACTCCTGAGCTCAGGTGCTGAGGAAAGCGATTACATATATCCCTACTCCAACACTGTATAGGAAACTCCTGAGCTCAGGTGCTGAGGAAAGCGATTACATATATTCCTACTCCAACACTGTATAGGAAACTCCTGAGCTCAGGTGAGGAAAGCGATTACATATATTCCTACTCCAACACTGTATAGGAAACTCCTGAGCTCAGGTGAGGAAAGCGATTACATATATTCCTACTCCAACACTGTATAGGGATCGAAGCGATGTAGCGTACCACTCTCGTGTAGGGTGATTTACAAAATCCAAGGAAGAACGACAAAATCCAAGGAGGTTTGTCGCGCCCTCTCAGCAGTTCGGGTTTCTGGTTGCCTTTGGTAGTAACAGCTTTCATCTGTATAACAGTTGGGGTTTCTGGTTGCCTTTGGTAGTAACAGCTTCCATCTGTATAACAGTTCGGGTTTCTGGTTGCCTTTGGTAGTAACAGCTTCCATCTGTATAGCAGTTCGGGTTTCTGGTTGCCTTTGGTAGTAACAGCTTCCATCTGTATAACAGTTCGGGTTTCTGGTTGCCTTGTCGGGTTTCGGGTTTACCCTTCAACTTGGATTTTGTATATCACCCCTCTAGTGTACCTCTTCGAATGCATGTGACATTTCATATTTTCCCCCGTATTATGTCCAAAACAGTAAATTCTCCAACTCCCGAGCAGCTGTTCATACCAGTGGGAGATTCCCCATCATCATCATCATCATCACCAACATTTTCCCATTTTTTCGATTGCCCACCAGGAGTAGAGCTTAAGGAAAAATCGAAAGTAACGTCACTCGCCACGAAATTATTTTGCCGAGTTTTTTTTCTTCTCAGAGAGTTCAACACAAACCCCGAGGAGTTTCCTGCATTCCGAAGTTGAATTGTATGGAGAAAACTAAACGTATATTGTGCACGCAATGGGCATCCCCGGAGAGCTATTCATGAAACATTTAATACCCTATTGTGTTTGTCAATTTACAAGTGACCTCATCTATTTATATGGATGATAAAAATGTGCGTTTTTTCAAAGATATCACCAAGGCGTATTAATCTCTGTATTAATCTCTGTATGATGAGCAAAATAGTGACACGTCTGGGTGCGTCTACACGAACAAGTATCAAACCCTTGATAAGTATGATATAGTTTCAACCCGTTTTACGCGAAGGCGTAATAGTAGTGAAAAACGCGATATTCGCGGTGATATGCAGTAGTCGTGGAATATATATTTTTCACTAGTGTTTTTTCATATTACTAGGGTGGTGAAACTCCAGTGTATTGTATGTGATAATATTGTTTCACCCTATTTACTCTTAGTCATTAGTAATCCACTCGTCACACAAGAAACAGTGTTAAGTACTTTTTTGATATGTGGCAATCACGTCGTTTCTATTTCCTCCTAATAATACAACTTTCCTGCACTCTGAAGAGGCCCAGGGACTTCGAATATGAATGTACCGCATCATCACGTTTTGACTCAGATGAAGTCACCTTTCAGGGGAACCAATTTTGAGAGCAGCAACGGCAAATGTGAATCTCACTCCTTATGCAAATGGACGAGGAACGATAGATTACACACGCATCGATAATGCTCGTGATGAGAGAATACACCATGTTGTTGTTGCGTGTGAACCCAGAATGTGGGAAGATGCGGAATATTACGATGGAGGGGTTAAGGACCCTGTTTATCGGTGAGAAATTTTTGATAGAAAAAAAACAAGTTATGTATATTGTGCGTATACAGTAGGTGTCAATTTGATATACAAATGTGTGTTATTTTGTAGGACAAATGATAGTGAACAAGTTGTCGCTATCATCACAGTCCCAAACGGGTACTCTCATCATCACAACACATGTTCATCGCCATTGTTACATTGCAAATCGATTCTCATTAATCTCGGAAAATAACACACATTTGCATATCAAATAGACACGCACTGTATGTTGAAAAAAAATAAAATTTTCGAGAGTATTTCCTACAAAAACACAGGAAAAATCATGAAAACAGTTAATACAAAAAAACCAATTTTTCCAATGTAAAGTGTTCGTATGCTAAACAAGGCGATCATTTCATTTTCACGATCGCGTAATAGAAGCTTTCGCATTTTTTTCGTAAAAATAACTTTTTTCGCCGACTTAGTAAAAAAATAAAAGAAAAATCACCATTTTTCTCACGATTAACGATGGAAAATAAAGTATGAGTTTTTTTGCGAAAACCAAAAATTCATTTTTTTTCGAAAAATGCTGAACTGCACATACAGCGTGATCGCATAAAAACAGCGCAGTTTCAGCCGTTAACGCCGTGTCACCTTGGTGTTGTGAAAAAGTGATTGAATAACACCACATGTGTTTCACGAGTTTCTCGACTGTTTTTAATATCACTAGGGTGAAACTTGATTATTATCTGAATTTCTTCCATGCCAGGTTTTGTATACGACTACACGAAAAGCATCACGAAGAGAACACAGCGTTGTTGAAGGCCAACAGTCAATACTGTGATATTCATCATAGTTGAGATATCACGATTATCATATATAATTTTCTCAGCGTGTCGGCCAGACCCCAAAGATACAGGAGGAGGGAAGCCAGAGAAACGAGATTGGTTGTAAGTTCACATGAAATCGAGTGGAAACAATTTTCATGATATGATTTTTGTGGAGATTTTCGTCGGAGCGAAATTCTGACGACTACCTGTGGAGTTTCACGATTTGTTCAACGTGAAGTGGTGTAATACTTCATGTGAACTAACAAGGCGTATATGTTTCCGCGACCGATAAGGAAATTATTTTCCGCGAAGTGAAATGTGAAATATCTTTTTCACTAGTGTTTTTCATATCACGGGTGAAACTTCTGTAAAGCGTTATTGAAAATTATCAATGGAGTTTCACCACCCTAGTGATATGAAAAAAACTAGTGAAAAACATATTTTACGACTACTACAAGCCACGAATATCGCGTTTTTCACCGAGTT
>NW_003200547.1:89707-92692 GCF_000006405.1 Perkinsus marinus ATCC 50983
TTTCCTATACAGTGTTGGAGTAGGAATATATGTAATCGCTTTCCTCAGCACCTGAGCTCAGGAGTTTCCTATACAGTGTTGGAGTAGGAATATATGTAATCGTTTTCCTCGCCTGAGCTCAGGAGTTTCCTATACAGTGTTGGAGTAGGAATATATGTAATCGTTTTCCTCGCCTGAGCTCAGGAGTTTCCTATACAGTGTTAGAGTAGGAATATATGTAATCGTTTTCCTCGCCTGAGCTCAGGAGTTTCCTATACAGTGTTGGAGTAGGACGCGTGTAGTTGACCATGTGCATTCTTCTTACACTGGAGTTTCACCCGTGATATGAAAAAACACTAGCAAAAAATGTTTCACAATTCACTTGGCGGAAAACCAACTGTGGTATCGGACCGAAGACATATACGTCTTGAATTTACGTGAAGTATTGCACCACTTCACGTTAAACGGGTCGTGAAACTTCATTGGAGTTTCACCACCCTAGTTATATGGAAAACCACTAGTGAAAAACGCATTTCACGACTACTGCATATCACCGCGAATATCGCGTTTTTCACAGAGTATTACGACGCCACTTCACGTAAAACGGGTAGTCGTGAAACTCCATTGATTCATCATTTTTAGGGTACACAGAAAAAAATCCACCAGAGTGGTGTCACTATAATTGGTATGAACGACGTCAAACGTGTTGGTGTTTGCCGGGGTATTATCGTGACTCACCCAGAGATATCTACTACAAGCCGAGGTAAGATACGGATTAGGCCCGATTTCGGCCCATACATTTTTGTGAATCTTCAGAGGGTGTCCAACGGATGGGCCTAAATTTATAATGCCTCAATATGCTCAGCCGATTTACACGACTACGCCGTCGCCGCCTCCTACACCTGAGCCTAGGGAGGGAAATTTCGATGCAGATGTTGGGAAAATGATGCAAAATAACGCGATATTTGCGGGAATATTGGTTCTGTCCATTCTGGTGTATTTCGGCACACGAGAGAATAAACCTAATACGCGTAACAGAGCTGATTGAAAACGCCAGACCATTTCTCTTCGAGTAGTTGTTGAAGTATGAAGTTTTGTAGACATTTTCTGTTTTTATTATTTTTTGTGTTGTATTATTCAATCGGCATAATCATCGAAGAATTTGAAAGTTAGTGTTTGCTTTCCTCACCTGAGCTTAGGAGTTTTTTTTTCTCATTACATTTTTGGAGTTTATACTCGTGTAGGAAGACCAACGATAATTTACTCACAATCTCGTATCGTCACTAACACGCGTAAGTGATATTTTCTTGTAGTAGAGCACTTCCCACCAAAGAAGTGGAAATTGTTATAAAGTAACCACACAATGATTTCCGGCTTAATAATGTGTAACGACAAGGAACTACAATGGAGTTTCACCCGTTTTATGCGAAATGGCGTAAAACTCCGTGAAAACGCGATATTTGCGCCTCGCAATAGTCGTGAAATATGTTTTTCACTACTGTTTTTCATATCACGGGTGAAACTCCGATGTAGTTAATTTTCGTTACACATTGTGAATACCACGGAGGTTGGAGGAGAAATGAATTTTGGCATAAAGAGCGTATTTTTTGGGGGGCCAATTGGGAAAATCTGAGTCTCTCGTTAACGAATAAGAGTTTTGAGCTGAAGCTTTAACAATGGAGTTTCACCCTAGTGATATGAAAAACACTAGTGGGAAATATATTTCACGACTATTGCATATCACCGCGAATATCGCGTTTTTCCACAGAGTTTTTTACGACGCCACTTCACGTAAAACAGGTGAAACTCCATTATACAAATTCACACACGAGTCGTGTGACACGACTAAGGGTTGACGTATATGAGAACCAACAACGATAGTTTTCTCACAATTTATATATTTTGTCAACAACACGTGTAGTTGACCATGTGCATATTTTCTCGCACATTCGTGACAGTATGCATATCAGTGTTTGGGACAATATGATAACTCTGAGGTATTTCGGGAAATTTCGGGAAATTTCTGATGTTAGGAATTAACTTCTGTTAATTTCATAGGAAACTCCTGAGCTCAGCTGAGGAAAGAGATTACATATATTCCTACTCCAACACTGTATAGGAAACTCCTGAGCTCAGCTGAGGAAAGAGATTACATATATTCCTACTCCAACACTGTATAGGAAACTCCTGAGCTCAGCTGAGGGAAGCGATTACATATATTCCTACTCCAACACTGTATAGGAAACTCCTGAGCTCAGGTGGTGAGGAAAGCGATTACATATATTCCTACTCCAACACTGTATAGGAAACTCCTGAGCTCAGCTGATGAGGAAAGCGATTACATATATTTCTACTCCAACATTGCTTGTTATTGTCATTTTCTCAACTATGCGTTCATCCCACCCTATCACGTTTCTTATTCTCGTTTTCCCAGCACAAGGGGTTTTAGATGTAAAGGGAAATGAAGACAGATGTGAGCGGGAATTATCCAGGAGCCTATAATGTTCCCGAGGGGAACTCATTTTGAATTTTCCACGTATGGCTAGGAACACATTCTTCAATCAGTTTACCACATTAGGAACATTTTTATCGAACCCTAGGAAAAGTTATTTCTCAAAGCGAGATGGGTCGCAAGGGCGTTTCTCAACTACTGCATAGTGTGTTTAGACTATCATTGGAGTTTCATCCGTT
Organism: Perkinsus marinus ATCC 50983; assembly: GCF_000006405.1. NCBI lineage: Eukaryota > Perkinsozoa > Perkinsida > Perkinsidae > Perkinsus > Perkinsus marinus. Next base: position 92,378 of record NW_003200547.1, read on the forward strand.
TTACGTGAAGTGGTGTGATTCACTGTTGTGGGAAAATATGTACATGGTCAGCTACGCGTGTTTGTAACAATATGAAATTTCTGGGAAATTTTTGTTGCTTTTCGTATAATTTGATCCCAGGTGGTGTGTAAATTCTCGTAATGTTTTGAGGAACCGTCTGAGCTTAACTGAGGAAAGTAAATATATTTTTCAACACTGGAGTTTCACCCGTTTTACGCGAAGTGGCGTTATACTCCATGTGAAAAAACGCGATATTCGCGGTGATATGCAGTTGTCGTGAAATATGTTTTTCACTAGTGCTTTCCATATCACTAG
>NW_003212570.1:0-1455 GCF_000006405.1 Perkinsus marinus ATCC 50983
CTTGCCTTCCCAGAACTACGACAGTTGTACTCTGTCCTGACCAGCCCGACGCACGTACAGATCAGTTGTGATTCTCCTCAGTGAGTTGAAGCCAGCCTTCCGTTTTAGCAGGAGTTTCCATATGGTTGGTATTGAGAGTTCATTTCGTTTCCACTGATAACGAAAAGACTATTTTCAATGTTATTAGCCGACTAGCCTATCTGAATGCTCGAGTTCGCCCAGTATTTCTAGAATTTTTAGCATTTCCTCGGGATTCATCTTCTCAGGTTAGTTCAGGATTTTCCTCAATAATCAATGTAGAAGTCCACTCACGAATCGTGAGTGGACTTCTATAATTAGTGTAATTACTATAATTCTACAATTAGTTCGTGAGTCACGAATTAGGGTAGAAGTGTACAGAAACCAATGAGAGAGAAAATCCCAAAATTGCCTCAGCATCTCTACAGTACATTGTCACCAACACATTCAGTTGACCATGTGCATATTTTCCTACACTTGTCTATACTAAACGCTCTGAGTGCTTCTTTCCTTGCTCAGAACGTCGGTCTCAAAGAACATCACTGAGGTCTTTGAGCGATCCGTCAGCTCCCCTTGCCGTGGTAGGCTTGTGGATTGGGTTAGCGAATATTGGCGACCGAGTGTGCAAACCGCTAGTCGGCTAGTTGATGTCATCGAATACGAAATAAATGAGGAGTTCTCTCCTGCGGAAGGGCCGCACTGGGAGGGTGATCTGAGGAGCTTCTCATTCCTACCCTACGAGCACATCCTCGCCAATCATGCTGGGCAGTGGATTGAAGGAACCCTCAAAGAGCCTAAGCCCGCGCAGGTAGGTGATCTATGCGGTGCCGAACTTGACGTATGTTGTAATTGTTTCGGAGCATTCGCCATCGCCGGATGATCTTCGATAAGTGCAGCGCTCGGATCTCGACGTAGGGCTACTCTGAATGACGATCTATCCATGGGGTTTCTTGTGAGAATATGCACATCGAATTGTTCGATTGTTGAGGTTAGTCGTCCGGTGGTTGTCTTTGGGATAGTCGATTTGCCTAGCTGGTCATCTACCGTGAACTGTTAGACTTGCCAGTTGCCATCATCGAAATACGGGGGAGTGAGCATTCTCATCGGTGTCGCTCTTCATTGACCGGATATCCATCTTTGCAGGTCAAGCCTGATGTTCGTCCACTTGACACCAACGAACTACCGAAGAATGTTGTTTTCAAAAATGCTTTTGAACGATTTTGGACACAAGATGTGAATTTGCGCACTATGAATGATACGCTCCCTGATACCTTCACCCTCAGCCCTTCGTTGAAGCTCTCTGGCAACAGAGGTATCCCTATACGGATGAGTTGGAGTGGAACCCCTGTATTCTCCGGGCACCCACACGGAGGAGTGACGGTGTCATCAATACGTGCTCGATCGGCATACTCGATTCGACTAGAGTATATTTCTGGT
>NW_003210798.1:0-1340 GCF_000006405.1 Perkinsus marinus ATCC 50983
ATCTGATCACCACAGTGGCGATAGGGCGCTCTCGCACGTATCCAGGCGACTGTCGTCGCAGTATGCTATGAAATATGTGAGTATCATGATGATGTTAAGGTTAGTGATGTATCTGTGTGCATGCGTGCTGATAGTTGTACCATCTTTCTGTCAGATTTCTACCTTCGTTGGACACACGTTGTCCGGGTCCCGTAGAGGGACTGTTTGTGTTAATACTGCCGAACCTCGTACTATGCTTTTTGAAGGTCGGCGCTTCGGAATAGGTGAGTATCGGCGTGGGCAGCGTCCGGACATGATATGAATCTTTTATAGCTAACCTGTTGGATATTCGTTGTTCTCCTTATTGTAGTTGTGCTACAGTCAATTTATCATGCGACTGTCTTCTCGGAGAGCTTCATATGATATTTTACATGTCCGACCACATAATCGTATCGAGATCTATCTTTCCCTACATATCCTTTAGCCGCCTGGCTAGGCCCAGTATCTGAGGAAGATTTACCTCAGGTCCGGAAGACTATGTAAAAGTCGTCGTTGGGAGATTTGATTCCTGCCCGTCAGACTACCTCCCAACGATCTTGTCACATACCAGATATTCGGATCGAAGATCTACTATTATAAACGTGAGACTCTGTTGAGGAGAGTTTGCTCAGATGGAAAATAGTCGCATCGTGACGTTTTCGCCCGAGTATAAACGTTGAAGCTGTGGGAACGATTGTGTGCACGGTGTTCTCTCGTAGGTACCATCAAGCACAGAGACTGCTGACTTGTGTCGCATTTTTACTTGGGCGAAGCTTTCGAGTGGCCATACCTACAATACTGGCGATGAAGAAAGTGAAGAAGATGATGTCTCTGGTAGAGTTGCTGAGGTCGCTGATGAGATATGCACTGCGTAAGTGAAGTTTGTGCATGCGTGCATACCAACCTGGTGATACTTCAGCGCGACCGAGTGGTTGTGTTACTGGCTTGAGAAGTATCATGGGCCATCGTCTCCATCGTCGTCGTCATCTTTCTCTACTGCGGCCTCGAGAACTCTGGCTAAGTCGCCAGGCCACATTGATGATAACAAGAGTAGCACCTCTGAAGACACCACGATCTCATCATTGACGGGAAGTTGGATAAGTGACGATACGGCTGATTACAGGTGGCCGAAGGGTTTCCCAGGAATTGACTTTTTCTATGTTATTGGATGCGACATCGTCTTTTTGGTAGGGTGAGTTTGTGGTTTGATTCGATAGGTTTCCCAGTACGGCGAGAACTGCGGGCCAAGCACTTCCTAAAGGGTTGAAGAGGTCACCAAGTGGGCGGCTGAGACTGTCATGGATACTCTCACTGGTGGGTTA
>NW_003209293.1:0-1038 GCF_000006405.1 Perkinsus marinus ATCC 50983
CGGCTCGTTGACGACATCAAATTCCACGCCGAGGCTTCACTTCTCCTCGGATTTGTGGAAATGGGTCTTCAGGTGGAACAAGAAGCACTTCAGTTGAGTGGCCATTTGAATGCATCTCGTAGCTTGGTGCAGCAGACACCACAGTTGCCGCTGCAAGTGAAGCATAGATATTCATGGAGTTCAAATGTACCTAACACACATCATGAATAGAAGGGAAGAACCACAGCGATCGACAACATTTTGGACGAACACAAGAAGAAATGAAATCGATTGCGTAAATTGCAGTCTGCAATTTACAATTTGCAGAACATCCCGGATTAATTTATGCAAGATGCCTTTTTTGCATACCGAATTCGCACATGACTGGTCAGAGGTTTGCATTCAGAGCCACATCACTGGCTGACGAGTTCGTAATATATCGATCCTCGTTATATTCCATTGAACAGAACTCAAATCATCATTTCACGCATTCGACGAAAAACGCGCATATCAAGAGCACATTTTACTTTCCTGAGCAAGGCCTGAGGTGCGAGATCTCAAGGGGCAACCTTAGCTGAGGAAGTCACCCACCATTCTTCGGCACACATCGCCGCCCAAGATGCTTTATCTTGTATGGACATCGCGGTAAAGTTGATGGATCGGAGGCAGCTACCGCGCGTGTTGTGAGGAGCAATTACACCCCTGGCTAACGGAGAAAGTCCATCCTTGTGGACAGCCGGAGAAATCTCTTGCGCAGCTATCCGAGCACGGCCTGAATCACGGTTATAGACCGGGGCTTTCGTCCTGTGAGATACCAGTGGATAGCGCAATCGCGTGCAAGTCTTTGCTTCTCGAGAACACTCAATGGGTGGGTGAAAGAGGTGCATGAGCCAGTATAATCCGATGGAGGGACACAAACTTGCCCTTTGCTTTCCCAGTGCAAAGGGCACTGTAATATGACTGCTCAGCATAGATGAGCAGTTCGGTGTACCTCTCCTGATATTCTCGCTTGCATATCCATTGAAGAAGTGACTTGCTAAGCGATTCTCGATAGATGTT
>NW_003216949.1:0-2044 GCF_000006405.1 Perkinsus marinus ATCC 50983
TCGATTTGCGCCGCCCAGGTGAGGGAGCAATCGAACGTAATCCCCAATATCCGGACTTCGTTGACAGGTGTCAACCACTCTGAGTTGAGAGACACTGTTTGAAGATGAGGGACTCGCTTACGACATCGGCGGAAATAAATTAGTTGAGTTTTATTAGGGGACAAGGCCATGCCATTGGCAGTAGCCCAAGTCTCGATGAGGCGAAGGTTATAGTTGAGACGGTAATCGGCTTCTTCTTGGAGATACCCGACGCTCCAAAGGCAGAGATCATCTGCATAGGCGGCTACTCCGGCAAGCCTATACGCTGGATGAGTTTGCAGAGAACAACTCTCGCTGAGCTGCTTTATCAAGGGATTCAAGTAGATAGTCCATAATAATGGAGAGGAGATACAGCCCTGAGGTAGGCCTTGTCGCTGCTGCCGAGTAGCTGAGCGCTTTCCATCGATTTCAACATAAAAGAGTCGTCCCCGAAGGAACGCCCATATCCACGAACATAGTGAGAGGTGTATGCCTGTGGCTAAGAGTCGGTTGTACAAGATCGACAATGTGACAGTATCATATGCTTTGGTCCAATCTAGAGAGATGAAAGCTACCATGCGCCCTAAACTTAGATGAGACTGAAAAGATGAATGTAAGTATGCAACGTGTTCATCGAGACTCCTTCCAGGTCGAAACCCGTGTTGATGTGGGTCAAGACAACCAGTTAGAGTAGGATCGCGCTCAAGTTGACACTCCATACGATAAACCACCATTGCCTCTGCGATCCGACCAAAGATGTTGGTGATAGAGATTGGTCTAAAATCCTTGAGGGTTGCCGCTGTCGAAGATGTAGTAGTTTTCTTGATAGTAACGACACGAGCTAATCGCCATGCCGCTGGTACCTGTGTAGAAGAGAAAGACTTACTTATGAGGCGTAGTAGACAACGCTCCAACATCGCAGTTCCATGTTGCAGAAAACGTGGAAGGATCTGATCTGGACCACACGTTGTCTGATAGTTGAGACGTTTGAGTGCACGAGTCAATTCAGCTGGTGTAAAAGGCTGTGATTGAAGCCCCTCCGCTTGCATGTCATAAGGTGCCGTCCACTGTGCAAGAGGAGTTGTCGCCGACCAGTGCTGAGAGTGGTGTTGTTGTGCTCGACGTCGTTGTTTGAAGAGTGACCAAGTTCGTTGCATCCATTGTTTATTGGTGCCGATCGATAGTCGGGTACTGTAGACCTCCCCAGATAGATAAGTTGCATATCGCTCCGCCGCTGCATGTCCTCGAAGTCCATCAATCACGATAGAAGGCCGTGTGGTGCTCCCAAAGGCTAGGGTACGTACTGCTCGCCACCCGCGACGTGTTGCGAGAGGTAGTGAGTGGGTGAACTGCTCCCATTGATTTCGCTGAGCTTGACGGATATCTTTCGCATACTGTCGGGAGATAGCCCAGAACTCCCGTTTGAGTCGGTCCCACGGTAGTCGGCGTTTACGACGGACTTGAAGAGTGTGGCGTATGCGATTCTTCTGTTTACGTAGGACTTCAAGCTCGCTTGACCAGTAGGGTTTGTAAGAACTTACACACCCTCGAGGGATGTGGGCCCTAGCCGCCCGGACGATGCTTAATGTAATGGCAGAGTTGATAGCATCAACTGAAGCAGACCATGGAACCTGTTGAAGATTGTCATCGAGAGATGCCTTGTATCCTGCCCAATCTGCCTTCGAGAAATTCCACTTATTGGTTCGTTGGGGTGGCCGAGTAGATGCATCGAACGGAGATCCCACATGCCATGAGATAGCAAGGGGCATATGGTCAGAATTGGCCAAGGCATTGTGCAATATGTCTCGATGGAAACCAGCAGCTAACGGGCGTGATACGGCCGCAATGTCGATAGTCGAGGACCCTTGGTGACCCATAAAAGTGGGTAGATCATTGGCATGGTGTAGGACGCGAAGGTTGTTATCGTCAAGCCAGTCACATATAAGTTGGCCCCGTAGATCTACTGGGGAGCAGCTTCATCATCCCAAGTTGGGTGATGTGCATTGATGTCACCAACCACCAGGCA
>NW_003199538.1:0-1081 GCF_000006405.1 Perkinsus marinus ATCC 50983
TTTTAGTCTATGGTTACTGGAAATTGCCTTGGAAGAGTTTAGGGGTCCATTTTTACTAGGTCAAGTGCTGCATTCGCCTCGGTAGCTCAGTCGGCATAGTGCGTGCCTCTTGAGCCCGTGGCCGCGGGTTCGAGCCCCGCCCGAGGTGCGCATACATCAATAAGTGGTTTTTAGTCTATGGTTTGCTGGAAATTGCCTTGGAAGAGTTTAGGGGTCCGTTTTTACTAGATGAAGTGCTGCATTCGCCTCGGTAGCTCAGCCGGCAGAGCGCGTGCCTTTTAAGCCCGTGGCCGCGGGTTCGAGCCCGGCCCGAGGTGCGCATACATCATTAAGTGGTTTTTAGTCTATGGTTTACTGGAAATTGCCTTGGAAGAGTTTAGGGGTCCATTTTTACTAGGTCGAGTGCTGCATTCGCCTCGGTAGCTCAGTCGGCAGAGCGCGTGCCTTTTAAGCCCGTGCCTTTTAAGCCCGTGGCCGCGGGTTCGAGCCCCGCCCGAGGTGCGCATACATCAATAAATGGTTTTTAGTCTATGGTTTACTGGAAATTGCCTTGGAAGAGTTTAGGGGTCCATTTTTACTAGGTCAGGGCCGCGGGTTCGAGCCCCGCCCGAGGTGCGCATACATCAATAAGTGATTTTAGTCTATGGTTTACTGGAAATTGCCTTGGAAGAGTTTAGGGGTCCATTTTTACTAGGTCAAGTGCTGCATTCGCCTCGGTAGCTCAGTCGGCATAGTGCGTGCCTCTTGAGCCCGTGGCCGCGGGTTCGAGCCCCGCCCGAGGTGCGCATACATCAATAAGTGGTTTTTAGTCTATGGTTTGCTGGAAATTGCCTTGGAAGAGTTTAGGGGTCCGTTTTTACTAGATGAAGTGCTGCATTCGCCTCGGTAGCTCAGCCGGCAGAGCGCGTGCCTTTTAAGCCCGTGGCCGCGGGTTCGAGCCCCGCCCGAGGTGCGCATACATCATTAAGTGGTTTTTAGTCTATGGTTTACTGGAAATTGCCTTGGAAGAGTTTACGGGTCCATTTTTACTAGGTCGAGTGCTGCATTCGCCTCGGTAGCTCAGTCGGCAGAGCGCGTGCCT
>NW_003208111.1:0-3867 GCF_000006405.1 Perkinsus marinus ATCC 50983
TAGAAAAGAAGACGACTCAGTATATTGAGGAGAGTGAAGATGAGTCCTACAACTACGAGGATAGCAGCGACTAGGATGAAGCAGATATTGTCTCGAGGGTGGCAGGTGGCCCTAGATGAACGGAGGGTGTATGAGTAGATGATGAAGGAAAGTAGAGCGAGTCCAGTGGTCACCACCTACAACGGCAATAACTTGTACAGAACCTGATTACTCCGACACTCCCCCGAGTTTGATAGGTTACCTGGAGGTTGTCTTTCTCCATGAGCCTCCATAAACTCAATGTCGATAGCATCCCAAAAGATACGCTGAATATGGGCTGATCGGGAAGGAGGAGCATAGCCGGGAGGAGGGGGAGCAGTATGGCCTTCTCGTGGACTTGCCTAACGATCAACCATACATACGCCGTGTACAATGGGATGAGCTCACCAGCTGAAAAGGAAAAATGAGAGGCTCGACTGAAACAGACAAGCGAGGAAGCGCTGCCGTTTGTTAGTCTGTGGAGGTCGGAAGATGCAATCCAACACCGAGGGTAAGGAGGCAAGCAATGTGCCTAAAATAACGACCATTGCTCGGGGAGTACGTTAAAGCAAGGTTACGTACAAAGAGTGCAAACCTTGACCATGATTCGAGCAAACCCTTCAGAGGCCAACGACCAGCGACGGAGCTTGAGGACCTGTCAGATGTCTAAGAGTCGGGGATAAGTAACGAAGCTTACCGGCGATAGCATCACCCATACATTCGACACATGATCTTCGTACAAGCCACGTTTGAAAGGGAACATTTTCTCTCTCAGTCGGTTGATAACAGTAAAGTCACCTACATATGGAAGCAACAGCTAACACGGGGCTCGCGAGCTTTACTATCCCTACCATCAGCAATGATAAGAGGCAGCAAAGCTAATACCACTGATGAGGCTACTACCAAACCCAAGGCCATGATACGCTTCAGGACGTCCTTTTTGTTGTAGCTAGCGGCTATGGCCTAAATCCCACCATGATAACTGTGAGCTGAGCCGAGAATCAACGAGGTATTGCGAGTATGATCTCTAGATTCCCAACACCTCACCTGGCCTAGAAGGTAGGCGAACATTGCCGGTGCGAAATAGAGGAAGGTCTGCTTGTACATGACAGCAAGGGAGTAGAGGAAGGCCCCGATCAAATGCTTGTTGAATTCTGGCTGCGTGATGAAGTTGATAGACCACATAAGAAGACCTAGTGCTACCGAGTTGTACCTGGACTCGGATAATGCAGTATTACAAAATGAACAATAACTTACTGGAAATGACAGTGGTCGATCAGAACAAAACCGGGCGTGAAAAGAGCTGCTGCAAAGCACAGTGCTTTGGATTTCACTGACAGCCAAGGAAGATGGTAAAAATACCATAACATGCCTGAGACAAAAGACACCTTGACACAAGGAGTATCAGATGCGCCTACCAGATCCCAGCAGAACTATATCAGGCAATAGGGCTGTCCATCGCATGAAAGTCTTGTGATCAAGATCCTCGTAACCTCTAGAGACAGTGAGCTCAATCGCCTGAGGCATGCCGAAGAGATCGGTAAAGTACCTGAAAGCGTGAGGCGTCTGTCCCTGCAATAGAAAGAACCTTTCTGAACATCACCGCCCGCAGTACTAATCACGAGCCTAATTCGAGTAGCGTAGGACGGGTCATCCTCTTTTTGCCGCAACGTTGAAGCGATACATTTCTCCCAGCGAATTGGTTATCAGGTTGATACATTGAAACTTCCTACTAGAGTTCATTAGACAGCTACCGACTTCCTCCGAAAGCGTGCGAATAGGTACCCATAGGTACCCACGACGTCCGTGGTATCGAACTTACCCCATGAGCCACGAATGGTATGCTGTCAGTGGAGGGTAGTCTATAGGCCAATAAGAGGGCTCATTGTTCACTGTACTCCGATACCACTCCTTCATAGGAGTATGGAAAGTGAGTTCCATCCAGTGACGCTGAGCTTCATAATCTCCGTACCTGCGACATACAATCACTCAGTACTGATGCCACAGACCAAGTTTCGCGTTTTGTAGGGATAAAGAGTCCAGGCAGTTCCCACTCTACTAAAGAACTCTCAATCACGTCACCCTTATTTTACCAGCATTACATCGGTGGCTGTCCTTGGCCCGAGTGTGGCTGATGAGGACCCACTGCGACTTTCAAGAGTGTCGACGCTAGGAGCACACACACCAGTACAGATAACAGGCTCGGAGCAGGTTCTGATGGGGACGCTGGTGGATGACCCACCTGAAGACTCGAGCAGTATTGCATACAAAGAGCCTTCACAAGAGCCTCCACCCGCCCGGCTGCCCAACGTTGGGTCGTCTGGTACATACGGGGAACCTCAGTCGCTCGATTCCTTAATGACCACACCTCCTAAACACCCTTAGTAGATAAACTTTGTGGGGCAGCTATGCCACTTCAAGGAAGGTTTTACAGAAGTACGAGGTAAGAATCCTAGCCCTCCTATGGCATATCCGCCCCGTGCGAGATCGGACTCGACAAATAACATCGAATCCCACAATTTGTCGAAATTGGCGTTACTCTATCGTGCCAACAAAACTAATCCCCCATCTCATCGCCTACGGTCAATTTTACTTAATTCAAGAGTGGCATAGCCGCCCCACAAAATTAATGAGCACATCTCATCGCCTACGGTCAATTTTACTTAATTCAAGAGTGGCATAGCCGCCCCACGAAATTAATGAGCACATCTCTTCGCCTAAGGTCAATTTTACTTAATTCCAGAGTGGCATAGCCGCCCCACGAAATGATGAGCACAACAGACCTTAGGGAGTATACGAATGAGTGTTACTACCATATCAAACTCCTCCTTCTCGGAGACTATTGAGGATGAGGGTCTACCGGTACTTGAAGTCCTACGTCGTCGTCGAGTTTCAGACATACTATCTTGAAAATATTCAACAGGCCCTTATGGTGAAATCCCGAGCTGCCACAGCAGAAGATTCTACTCGAGCGAATGAGGTTATAGAATGAGTTTGATCCACTCAAAACACGATCCAAAGAAGCGTACGATGAATACTAAAAAAGCCACAAAAAACAGTCGCGTGATATGCGTAGAGCATAAATCCCTTGGAAATAGGGTAAGAAGGATACTGATGTTGATGTGAGAGAAAGATAGCAACAAGTCAGTACCCGGTACTGAGCACCAGCAGATAATCAACAGCCGTATACAGGGGCAGTTACCTAGGGAATACCACTGGGCTAACACTTCCAACACAAGCACCAAGTTCTCTCAGTACCACTGAGGTGGCAGACCTACTCGTCACTAGCAACGACGCCTTGCTGGCGAGTCTGTCTATGTTTTTCCAACTGAGCCATACCGCGGAATGCAATCCTTCACGAGCGACCAATCGCCTCACTCTTGAGGTTTGCCTTGTCAGAGATGGGATCACTTCCACCACGAATATGAGCGAGAACACAGCCAGTCTTGATACCATACACTTGCCCTAAAGTGAATAGCATAGCCACTTCCATGTCGGAAGCCAAGCATCCAGGTTCTCTAAAACTTCAATATACCGCTTGTGCTCAGGGACATAGGGGCCAAAATTGAACTCTCTGGCCATGGGCGAATCTTTGGTGTGGACCGGACCAGCATCGTAGATCCATTGAGCACCGCCCTGGATATTTTCATCCTCGTCTTCTAGCTGCAGTTGGGCGGCACTACACATGGCAGTAACAACAACCGCCGAACCGAGAGCAGGAAATTCGGGAGGCATGTAGTGCCGAGTGGCACCCTCGTCACGAACAGCACCAGTCGCGATAACGATATCACCGATGCCAAGGGTCTTCTGCCTAGCACCAGCGGTACCCACTCTAACGAGGACCTTTGC
>NW_003212796.1:0-925 GCF_000006405.1 Perkinsus marinus ATCC 50983
AACCCGAAACCCGAAACCCGAAACCCGAAACCCGAAACCCGAAACCCGAAACCCGAAACCCGAAACCCGAAACCCGAAACCCGAAACCCGAAACCCGAAACCCGAAACCCGAAACCCGAAACCCGAAACCCGAAACCCGAAACCCGAACACCGAAACCCGAACCCGAAACCCGAAACCCCGAGAACCCGGGCATCGATCCCGGTGCCTCTCGCTTGCTAAGCGAGCGCTCTACCATTTGAGCTAGTCCCCCTCACAATATCTGTTTCTCAATTCACTTGGAAAGGATGGGCTGAACCGCCCCTTCCCCTCGAACAACGTTGGAATGGTTTGTTCTAACTCAATGTTCAACTTTGTCCAGGGGAGGAGGGGAACCGGTGACGAGCCAGATATCTTGAACAAAACAACGCACCTGTGATATTTACTCAGTTCCCCATCCTTGCGCTCAACACAATCCCGGAAAACACCGTATCAAATATATATTTTCCGATGCAGGGACTCGAACCCTGGTCGCGTGGGTGAAAGCCACGAATCCTAACCAGCTAGACTACATCGGAAATCGAAAATTTTCCGATGTATACGATTCGCCGAGGTATTGTTGAAGTTGAATGCATGACGAACTCGAGAATCAGCACTTTCGTCGTGTTCCTTCAGAATTCATGCGCAAGCGACGGACTCAGTCAATACGTACGCAGAATGTGTAACCATCCCATTGCTCGAAGGCTACTCCCAATTGACGAGAGAAATCCTGCTCGTGTCTGTCGAAACAGTAAGCGATGATGTGTGACACTGACCTCATAGGATAGTGGAACCATTCACCCAGATATCAATACTATCATGAATTCAAGTGTCACCAGTCACCGAGAACGGCGCTGAGAGCCAGGGCTGGGTGCGCGTCTTATTGTAGAGAAGCAGAGAGAGTGATGG
>NW_003211550.1:0-1122 GCF_000006405.1 Perkinsus marinus ATCC 50983
TAAAGTCCGACGATGCTTTGCAAAAACCACAGCAATACTACAACGAAATTGAACAAATATGCAATAATCGTCAGGATGAACTTCATCCCTACAACGGTACCCGGCCAGTAATAATCAATCGATTTGAGCAGAAAAATAGTCGACAAGCAGTATATAACATATCGGCCGAGGCTCAAAGCCTCTCACGTCGATCGTCGCTTACGTTTCCGACCACTACTCGTGGTGGATCGCACTTCCTTCTCGTACTCTTCCGCCAGGTGCTGCAATACCTTGTCAAGAGCAGTCGACATCATTGTGTTGAAGATAGAGTGGAGCTCGAGGGCGTACTCGTACTCAAGAGACCCGGGCTGATTGAAGGTGTAGGCGTTGACGAACATCTGCCTCATGTCGGCTTCGAAATCAGCACGGGATGCGTAAAACCAAGAGTCGAGCCGATTGAGTATCATCGATATATCGACTGGAATAGTGATCACCTCGTAGTAACCAGGAACCCATTTGGGGACAGGCTTCATGAAAGGCGCAGCCAACTCCTTGTTCATGCGTACCATGTGCTGGACCAACCTCCGGTACTCGTTACGCTCGAACTCGGGCATGCCCGAAGCATGAGGAGCACCACCACCAGCAGCAGCAGTCTTCTTTCTACCTCGTCTAGACGTCTTCTCAGGCGTACTAGTACTACGAGACCCTGAAGAGCTGCTTGGGGTAGCCTCGGACTTACTAGTTGTAGTGCAAGAACGCCTCTGACAGGAAGGTATGATGAGGTTGAGGTCGACCTTGGATGCCGAAGAGGTACGGGTCTTCTTCCGAACTGGAGCTGTGGTGGTCATGCTGTCCTCCACGAGAGAGTAGCCGGTGTCACAGATCAAACCAGAGATGAAGTCCACCTCGAAGTCAGAGAGTAGGCAATGTCCAGCGCTGGTCGAGTGGCGATCGAAGCTTGGCTGAAGAGCAGAAGAGCATAATCAACACCATCACCGAGGAAGCTCTCTATAACGAGGCGAACCTCAACAGTAGATAATTACAATCATGCCTACACTTCCATCACCACTCGCATAACCACCGACAACACATCATACTAGTATCAAGACGATAGCCTCAAACGCTCGCTTGAAAACCACAAGG
>NW_003205163.1:0-2441 GCF_000006405.1 Perkinsus marinus ATCC 50983
TCTCGATAGGGGTTACTGGAAGTCGTACAATATCCCTTATTTCCCCGATGTATATGAGCAGATGGCATATAACGATTCTGATAAGCAGAGCAGTTATCATCAGTGCGCTCGTAGTGAGATCAGTGATCGTGATGCTCCTCATCTGGCTAACTTGGGAGATGTTATGTACTTCTCGAGGTATAACGAGTACCTTACTGATCCTATTTCTGAGGGATGCGCTCGTCTCTCAATCGCCTCTCGTTATGATCTGAGCACCCAGGCGAAGTGTGGTGCCGGTGCTGGTCCCCAGGCTTTCGGTGCTATCGATGCTAAGGTTGTCGCTTCTAACGATCTCACGACCGTTCATGCTGTGTCTGGTCCTACCAGCGATCCTGAGAATGGCATCCCAATTTTCCAGTGGTCGACTTCTCCTGTTGATGATATGATCGAGCATGTTGGTATGCCTGATAGTTATGACTTCCCTTGGGTGAGGTTCAATGGTGAGAGTTGGTCTCTAGAGGCCCTCGACGATGCTGCTTGTGACCATCCCGATCATATTCGTATGAACCCTCCAGCTACAACTACTACAACAACAGCTACTCCAACCAGCACTCTTCGTGGTGGTAACTAACTGGTTACTCTATCATCATATAGTGCTTAGCTCTATTGAGCTTCTGTTCTGTCACGAACTAGTTGTGTCGTATACGACGCATCCAGTCTGTCTTTAACTCTGTTGAGTGCTCCTTTTGTTGGGCTTTTAACTTTGTAGTTCGTTGACTGAACAGAATCGACTTGCGTTACATTTAGTGAGGAGGATCCGGACTCATATGACGACTACTTTCCTTGCACTTCATAGCATACTCAGCGAACACGAGTATACATAGATGTGGAGATACTTGATCACATTCAAGTGAGGTGAACTTCGCACTCTTCAATGCTCTTGGGCAAGGCGGCTAGCAAAGATGTGGTTTGAATTTCATAAGCATTTGTGTTGGCGCCCTTCACGTTGATACCCGAAAAAATCCAGTTACTCGCTAACTCTCATCGAAGACCAGTCATTTGATGCAATCGATTGCGACCATTCCATTTTGGATCTTTATCAGTCCAGCTGATTGACCGACGCCATCAGTGCGCTGCAACAAGCTCCAGATACTAAAATTGAGGCTGTGACTTGCATCGGTAGACTGTGAACAGCTCATAAGTAGAGCAACCTTTAACTATGATAACACTTGGTGTTCCCGTTTTCCAACAAACTTATCCTTAGATACACTGTGAGGCTTCGTTCTTGCGGATTTTCATTTCGGCAACTATCTGGAAAACCTCCACCAACATTCACGAGAGACTCTTGAGCGATCCGTTGAGATATGTTTGTTAAATTTGATGCCATTCATTGGGCAACTAATTCCCTATGATTCATAGGCTATGAACAGTAAGCTTGGTTGTTTAGCAGCTAGATTCTAGCTTGGCCATAGCGGTTGCGTGTAGCTACGGTTCGCAGCCGTAGTGCAGCCTACGGATTGACGTTAGCTGTAGTCTCTCATACCCATACAAACAGCAAGTAGTGTAAGGGTTGTCTATCATCATTCAAATTAGTTTAGATTGATCACTTTCCGAGTAGGTTTTTCACGTGATATGAGTAGTTCTTCCTTTTTCAGCTTCAATATTTTTTTCAAATTCCGTAGTAATGACCGGTCTGGCACTGTCATTGTTGGCAAGCACCGTCATTGGTTCCCTCGCAAGTGTGAACATGAATGAAGTCATCTCCACTGGTGGCGGCTTCGGAAGTCTCAACCGCGACAAATCCGTACAGGAAGCTGTTGTTACTCTCGAGGACGGTGTATTCGATGTGAAGGAGATGCCTCGTGACACTCCATTCGCTGTTGCCTCCGGTCTCTATACGGACACTCTCTATGAGCTCGGTTGGGATCAGCTCCAATTGGACGCTGGTTCTGATTACTATTGCGAGAAGGATAGGATGTACGCCATGGGTATGTTGGAGTCTTATTTCACCCACGACCGTATCTACGATTTCTGGCAGAACTTCAACCATAATGATCTCGAGGGCAGCCCAGCTGGTGTGAAGCAGTGGTTCAAAGACCAGTGGGAATTTGTGAAGATTATGACTCAGACCAGTAACGACACTTTCTGGCAAAACATGGCTCTGATCGAGGCCCAAACTGAAGGGTATATTGATGGTTATCAGAAGTTCCACTCTGAAGGTAAAGAGATCGATCCTCTCGATATGTACATCCTCCAGTCATGGGGTGATCTTGGTGATGTACAGGAAGGCTTCCGTGCTGCTGCTAAGCAACCCGCTGAGGACCTCGCCACAGCTCCCGACGCCGATGCTGATTTCGAGGCTGGTCCTGGTACTCTGAGCCATGGTAGTTGCACTGCCATGATCCGTCTTATGGATAATGGCGAGATTGGCTTTGCTCATAACACTTGGCGTAGTTATGAAG
>NW_003205079.1:0-1332 GCF_000006405.1 Perkinsus marinus ATCC 50983
AGCCCCTGAGATCAGCGGACATATATTCCAACACTGAGCAAGCCCGAGCGGAGTCGATGACGTGGTGCAAATGGTGATGATTGGCTATACCGACATTTGGGATCTCAAAATTTGGTACATACTGGAGCTCTCTCAGTGGCTACGAAATTTAACATGTCTAATACCGCTCCTTCCTCACTTCCTGATCAAGATACGGTCGGTCGAAGAATTGGGCAGTCTTCGACTCAACTCGTAACACTACGGTCTCGAGCTCTTTGGCATCTCCTCTTTTCTAGGTTGCCATGCCTCGCGAATTCGCCGAGCCAGACTCCAACAACTCGTCGCTGGTGACTGCACAAGGCGCTAAGCTGGCTGGTTACAGTGCCAAGGAGATAGCGTTTCTGAGGAAGCCCCAAAAGGCATTCCAACTGGGGAGGATACCCGCTAAAGCACTGTAGTGATTGATTCATGTTTACCTGGAAACAGAACTATACACGTATGATATGGTAAAGATTATATGAATCACCAGTGAAACCTAGAACATTCTCATACCGCGAGAACTGGTTGATGCTCTGGCCGCCTAGTGCGCGATAGAATACATATTGCACCTCTTCTCGCCGAGAAGTTCTCGGGTTTGTATATACGATAGAAGATGTAGTTTTTTATCTCGGTGAAAACAGAGCTATACGCGCCCATAACAAAATGTTGACAAACACATGAACAATCGCGCAGCGAAATGCAGAAAATGCACTACTAATGTACCAATATTTGAGTGTTGAAGATTTGTGACCATAAAAGTAGGATGGAAAATCTGGTATTATTTCAACCTCGTATTCGTTCAACGCGGCTTAGATGTCCATACAAAGCCACCGGGAGGGGAGGCCAAACTGCATATTGTTTAGGGTGGAGGACGACTACGTGGCAGCTGCATCATACATCATCGAAAGGGACTACTACCCGGATCTGAAAAGGCTCAGATTGCAGGAGGAAATTGTGAATGCTGAGAGGGAGGGAAAGGGCAGAGACCAACAAGTAATTTACAATATATTTTCTGTCATATTTTTGATACCGTAAATTGCGCTATTTGTTATGTCTGGGTGAGAGATGTATTGAGTAGTGTATCACATATAACAACAATAATGTATTGATGGAGTTTCGCCCCGTTTTACGTGAAGTGGCGTCGTAAAACTCACACGGTAAAAACACGGTGGTCGCGGTGAAGTGCAGTAGTCGTGAAATATGTTCTCCACCAGTATTTTTCATATCACTAGTGTGAAACTCCAACGAAATATAATATAAACAGTCGATATGATGGAGTTTCACCCTAGTGATATGAAAAACATTAGTGAAAAA
>NW_003210919.1:0-1083 GCF_000006405.1 Perkinsus marinus ATCC 50983
AAGTGCAGCCACAGAGTGTATCAGCGTGTTAATCATGCACCCCACTGTGATCTCGGCGCTGGAGATGGAGAAACCGTTACATCGCTCGACCAATCAATCAGACGTTACTTGTAGGTAGACTTCGAAGCAAGTGATATACTGCGTGTCTCATTCAGTCCTGGTGGTATAAGCGCCAGCCCGAAGAAGTCGCCTCTGTTTGATGAACTTGATTCTCTCATCAAAGACTTTCAAGGTTTTGACATAGCTCAGCGCCAAGCGTCTCACTTGATATCGGCGACTTCGGCCACCATGGCCAAACAGATCGCTGGAGCTGCGGTGACTTCCGTGTTGTCCGCGATGTCTTCTGCAGTGCCATTACCAGTGAGTTATCGTTGACTAGCGAGAGTCAGCCAGACAGCTCTGGGTTTGACTCAGAATTGGAACAACCAGCCCTTACCTTGCATGCCACTCCCAGAGGGTGATACAAATCCCGGTGAGGCATAGGGAAGCTAGTTCATGCTTTTCCGGTCGTAGGACATCCATGTGCTGGAAGTGTAGGGAATGTATTCGTAACTCCATGCTCAGAGAAGTCATGGTCTCACAGATAAAATACCCCGTAACATTCGCGGACTTTTCGATGGCTGAGGTGACAAGCTCGATGTTGAACGGAATCAGGGCATCATTTCCTGCCTTGTTTGCCTCTCGTGCGGGCAAATCCGATAGTACAAAGACCATGAACTATGCAGTAATTAGTAGATACTGTCTACGGCATCTCAGGCGATATGTACGAAAAATGTTATGCTGCATATATGTCAATGCAATGCGCGTCAATCTTCCCCATGTGCACAGTCCCGCAGGTGGATGAGCGAGTGAGTCGTATGTGACGCTCCTGTACCAGGCTTCCGACTCGCTCGTCCCTGTTGTCGGGAAAGTCCCGCTATGTAACACACTATGTCATAATGTCTTAGCACAGTGTCCTGGCTTCAAGTACAGACTGTTCTTCTCCGCATTTTGTACTTTCCATTTTCAGCCTGAACGATGTTGCTGGACCCCTGTGACTGTCTTCGGCACCTCCCATGTGTGCCATGGCACTTTTCTCTCGAT
>NW_003214597.1:0-1016 GCF_000006405.1 Perkinsus marinus ATCC 50983
TAGAGCTGCACATCGTAAATCGTCATCATCAGAGCTCTAACCCGAAACTGGTGTCCTTGCTCGTGAAGTTGCATTCCTTAATCATGAAATTGATGTCTTTATTCGCGAAATTGATTTCCCTATTCAACCTTCATCGCTAAATTGATGTCCCTGTTCGCGAAGGTGACTTCCTTATCAGCTGAATTGATAGCCTAATCCGCCAAAAAGATTTCTGAAAGGTATAGACTGACTGTATATCGGTAGGACTCCATTCACTGCCGGGATCCAGTACCGATTTCTATGTCCACAGTACCGATATTTTCGTCAACGTGTTAAACACAAACTTTACCACTCCACCATTTTATACTTACTTCTAACGAAATACGAATCGGTTCATCGAAGCATGGGCCACAAAGGTAGTGCCTCGAGGCGCCATTCAGCAGATTTAACAGATATAACCACTTTTATTAACAACTGATACGCGTAATGGATCTTGACGAAGCGGAACTAGGAGATACGAAAGAGGGCACTCATGGCTCAACAGGAAGCTTGGGTAGCTTGGCAGCAAGCTGGTAGAGCGTGGGCGAAGTTTCAGTTTCTGCTAAGAGGGCCTTTTCTGCTATGGAGGAGTCCTGCAGTAACAAAACGCCTGACTCTAGCCAAGATGAGTATTTGTAAGTAGTTTCATATGAAGTTTCAAATGAGTATCGAAATTATTGTCGAGTTTTGTTAATAGTTGTAAGATTTTTGTTTAAGTTACAAATTAATTTAAAAATGTACATGCAGAGTTTCGAACCAACGACTGTTTGGCGGAGCGCAGCGAGTCGTCTTGCACACTTTTAACCTTAGGATTGCCGGTAAAGTACCCCCCCCGAGGTACTTTACCGTGAGGATGAAAATTTCCTTAAAAATATAGCTTGTGAAAGCCGGGGCGTCCTAAAGGCCAATTTTTAAGGAAAAAGGCATCCTAATGTCCTCAATCCTAACGGTAAGGATCCTAATATCCTAATGTCCTAACCCAACCTAAGGAAAGGGCC
>NW_003207292.1:0-1197 GCF_000006405.1 Perkinsus marinus ATCC 50983
GTATGAGCGCAGGAATCGGCTCGATGATCCACTTCCTGCCGAGCTGGAACCAGTGAAGTTCGTCAGCGGTGATAGTAATTTCCTCGAACTACTCGCAGTCTATTACGGCTGCGAGTACATCCGGGCAATATGTGCTCCGCGGGTGACTTACATCGGATGCTTCTCTGACAACACTTGTACGGTGTCAGTACTAAGAAGCTTCAGGTCGCGCTCTATGAGCCTTCCTTCCGTCGTTCGGAAATTCGGCGACTTCCGTTACCGACTCAATGCTCATCATATTGCCGGGACCTTGAACAGCATAGCTGATGATATCTCTAGGTTAACTCGTGCTTCGTTGGTATCCACCGGTCAAATGCCGAGGTCGTGGCGGGAGGTGCCACGTTAAGTCCTTAAAAAAGCTGTGGCGTTCACTCCTCTTCAAGTCTGTAAGACTTGTCAGAAGTTGTGACTCACGACTAACGTGGGTTCATAGTACTCGGTTTCTCGTTTGCGGACCCGACTGAGTTCCTGTCAATTTGAGTGGGCCCAACTAAAGGGATGCCAGATTTGTCCGTCATCGTTGGACCGCTACATTCCCCATGTCAGAAAACTCCGCCTTCACGAAGTGGAACGAGATTCAGCCTGCACACGGTTCAGCTGAGGCTACTGCTCAGAATCTGGAGCTACTAGGGCTCTCGATAAGTGAGGACACAAGAAGAGGCTACGAAAGGGCAAGAAGAGAGGTCTATGAAATGGGATTGTTCTTCCCTCTCAACGCTGGTAAATTTATCCGATACATCGGATGCCTGTTGGATGTAACTGAGCTGAATTCGACCTCGGTACAGCAGCGAATTAAAGCCCTAAAGACTTTGCAGAAACTGGAAGGCTTTAGCACCATGGAGGCCGCGGATGAAACGCTTATTAAGCGAACCATGCAGGCTGTTTCACGTATAACTTATACGGTATAAAGCCCCAGCGGGATGCCAAGCGCGCTGCCATAATGCCCGAGAGTGCAGTCGAGTTCCTATTTGACTGTCCTGAGGCCCAGTTCAAGGACAAACCAGAGAAAAGCCTTGTACGATCAGCTCTCCTCAGCGGGATATCACCGAGCTTAACGTCCGGCGAGTTGCTGCGCATAAGAAGCCAGGATATCACTGAGATACTACCTGGGGTCCCTGGGACTCATATTAGAATACACCCTCGGTATCACCAAAGTCA
>NW_003208133.1:0-1147 GCF_000006405.1 Perkinsus marinus ATCC 50983
TGTTACTGAGTCGACTTTACCTCATCACGTCAACTCCAATAACGCTCCTGATAGTGATCACCTTCAATTCTCGGCTCAGTCGCTTGATCGTCCTCAACAGTGCCGCTGCGTCCGAGCCGGGCTCCTGTCGCGCTAAAGCGAGAGGGTAATGGACTCGATCGTATGATGCCTGGACGGATGACAAAAATGCACAGGTCCTCATCCTAAGATACGGTTCATGTCCGACCTGGTACGTGAGGATAAGATATCGTTTAGCTTCCGAATCCGGCAACGACCTCGTTGTGGACTGCGGCACTCCACCACCGCCACCATTACGATGTCGCAAAAGCTCGAGATCTCGTCCTCTGTACAACAAGCTCTCCACCCAGGTTCAATCCCGGCACCCTCCTTTTTTACGTCAATATATCCACTGTGACCGTAGCATCATCGTGAACAGCCTCATGCTGACTCGTATCAAGCAACGCGTCGAATAGCATTTGCGCGAAGACCCCGAACGATTTGAAATTGCCAGTCCGGTGAGTAATCTCCTCGATAAACCGACTCGAGAACGTAGACGTCCACCTATGGGAAAAATATCAGATTCGACATGACCGACGACACAACCTTGTCCCTTCAAACCGCTCTTCACAAGATGCCGTCAAGTTGTCTCCATCAATTTCGATTTCGACAATATAATCAACATCGTGGAATCGCCGAGTGACACCTAATTGACACAACCACCGTACAGAACGGCCCTTCAGAAGCCCGCTATACTGAGATCAACACCCCAGTACTACTGTCGCACTTCCAAATGCGGTACAAAAATTACTATATGTATTATTGGTAGATAATCTCAATACGATAGGAATATTTCCTCTTACTAGTATACTCCTTTAATACCTTATATCATGGTATTCAATATACTGTTGTCTATAATGAGGGCGTAATCACACAAGTTGGTCATGGCGATGTGTGTGTGCGTTTAAAGTTCAACACCGACGCGCATTAGTAGTATATTTTACACGACAGTAGCTCATACACAGTAGTTATTTTTACACGGCTTAGATTCACATCGTCATCTTATGTAGATGTTTATCAGCAAATTTGATTTCGACATAAACCATTCAACGCCGAGGCAATCCTATACAAACATCCTCACCAAGTGCGG
>NW_003212566.1:0-867 GCF_000006405.1 Perkinsus marinus ATCC 50983
ATGACAACGCTACATCTCAGGAAGAGCTAGATCAGGATCGTCTGCAATTCCTCCGATTTTGTCGTGTACCTGCATCTGTGGCGGGTTCTAGTGCCCATGCTGCTGATGAGGAAGTCGTCCTGTGTACGAGGCAGCTTGTCCAAGAACGTGGCCAAGGCACGTAGGTCCTCCTCCCCCTGCCATCCCCCTCATAGGCAGTGCTCATCTTTCTACTCTCAGTTATGTAGAAGTTGTAGCGGTAAAGCTTGCTCCCTCCAATTCCCTTGTCGGGGTTGTAGTCGACTTCAATGGTGATGAGCGTTTCGATCTCCTCTTCCGACACGTACCGGGTGGAGGTCCCACTGGTTACCCCGAGGTAGTACTACTCAACTATCACAGGAGCTAGGATGAGTAGTGGTAGATACCCCTGGTTCGGAACTTTGAATGGGTGGACAAGGTGACCTATATCCCTGGAAAGGAGATGCTATATTACACCGAGCTGGACCCCGATACATTGCGATCGTGGAGGGTTGTGCGCAGAACTATCGATGGCAGTGTGAATGATGTAAGTAACTATCTTCACTTATGTTCACTCGCCTACTGTGTGGTGTAGGTCGTCTTTGAGAGCACTGATCCAGCTGAGTACGTTGACGTGTTTAAGAGCAAGGATGGTAAAGTGATATTTATGTCTGCCGTTACAAAGACCACATCGAGGGTTTCGGTCATACCCAGTGACTCGGAGCATGGCATACCTCAGCCTGTGAAGGCTCCTACTCCTGGTGTAGAATACTATTGTGAACATCGATGGGGGTATATATACGCTGTATCCAATGAGAACAACCCTGACTTTGCTGTATATAGGGCAAGTTTAGCAGATATTACAAATGG
>NW_003210338.1:0-1753 GCF_000006405.1 Perkinsus marinus ATCC 50983
CCGCGAAGACGCCGGAGATGAGCAGAATATACGATAGTGGCATCAATAGGAGCGCTGGGTTGATGAGGATGTCTTTTCACACCAACGTTTTACCACGGGTAACAACACCCCCATCACAGCCGTGTTAGAAACGCCCACATTAAGCATAATCGCCGGAATGAACAGTCTAAGGATTGCCATAGCAAGGGAGTTTGGTTTGCCCAGTATTCCCCCCTGGATAAATAGGTATTCAACTACGCCCGTCCTTTTCACTGCAGCTGATACTATCAACAATATCGCCACCGACAAGACGACCTCGTTAGAGAAGCCCTGCCATGCGATGGTGTTATCAAGAACACCAGTAAGACACAATACGAGTGTAGATGCAGTCATAACAGCATCGGGAGGGTACTGCCTCACAAGCAGTGATAATGCTAGTACTGTTACCACAATAGAAATATAAGATTTGTAGTTCAGTTTTGGGTACCCCAGTTCATAACAATTCATGATGTACCCGAAAAGGATAGTAGTAGCGTAAAACAACAAGTGCGGCCATTGACATCGGATGAATTTTCCTGTTTTTTGCACGACCATCCATACCACACCATCGTCACTTCCTCCCTGCTCCTCCCGCATAGATGCGTGCCGCGACAGGAATTGACCTATGTCTCGTTGACTTCTGCCCTCACCAACCTTCCTCGTCACACCACTCACCTCGACCTTTAATGCATCGTCATCTGCTGGAGATATACCATAAACCTTGCGGATCTCCTTGAGTCTAGTGGTGGCGTTGTGGAAGTCACATGCCTTCATCTCGAGAAGGATGTCGTCCATCAACGAAGTCGGCGGCTCATCGTCGGAAGCCTTGGGGTGTTCGCGACAATTCCGGACCATCTTGTCGTATTTCTTAGCAATCCTAGTAAGACCCTCTTCATTTAGGCATGCGTAAGCTTCTAGTTGTTTCATATCGTCAACAACTTGTTTTGCATCTTCTTTGCTGTCCACTTTATCAATAATCAGTGTTTCTTGAACAGAATAGAAAGTCGCCACTCGAATGATATCTAATTTCAACTCCTCGATGAACCTAGTGTTGTCCTTGACATTGCTGTTCTCCATCTCCTCCACAATTCCCTTCAGTCGGCTGTAGTTCATATAGTAGCCGCGCCACTCGGGTTTGCGTCGGTCTAAGAGGTATTGGCCGAATCGCATCGAATCATCGAAGAGAGAAAACGAACTGATAGAAGTAGAAAATTCAAACTCATGAAGTCGTCGAGTGGAAATCTAAACCCCTTCCCAAAACACCAGTCTCGTATGTCTCTCTCTGTACGGGCGAGCTGAAAAATAACAGGAAAATGGCTCGGCCGGGAATCGAACCTGAGTCGTCTCTATGAAGGATCAGAATTTGTCTTCGTCGTCGTCATGCGAAACACCAGTGCGATACAACGAAATAACCAAAACCTTTTCCCCAATAACGAGAAGCTCTTTTCTAAGAAAATTGATACCCTGTTCGCCCAACAACTCAATACCGCTGAACGGGACAGTTATCAACGACATTGCTGAAAATGGTGATACTAAATGTCATCAACAGTAACGATGACTGTAGTTTATCGTTGAAGTCGTTTCCGTGATGTTCCCATTCCAAGTCGTTGTTAACTACTTTTTACTCAACACACTTTAACATTGACACTGTTGTTGATGGAGGCAATGCTATGATTACACTTGATCATGTGTTGGTCTACTCGAGTGCTACACTTCCTTTCCATCGTTGATATGG
>NW_003199436.1:0-2335 GCF_000006405.1 Perkinsus marinus ATCC 50983
CCGTCTGCACCTGCATGTTGGCAGTAGCATTTGGGTTAGAGAAGGGGAATAGAATAAAGTAGGAACTGCAGGGCATGATGGTCATCCTGATAAAATGCAGGACAGGGCAATTGCGTATCTTGTTCACGTGATCCGCTCCTATGTTCAACCTCTTCAGGTACCTATCTATGCTCGTCGGTTGCATAGGCGTGTTCATCGCTGCTAAGGGTTACGATTTCGGTGGAGTGGACTTGGGCTTTCTCATTCTTCTAGGAGTAAGTTATCCGCGTCCTTCCTGCTACGATGAGGCTACCTACAGTTCAATCGTTACTGCATCGTCAGGGAGTTGTTGAGTTCAGGCCAGAGTCGAGGAAGTGTTCCTTGACTTTGATCTGAATTCAACGGGTTGTTTCTCTTATAATGATTGCATGTGATGCATTTCGACATGCCTGCCTCAACAGCTTCTCAAGACTCCATTACACACTGTCAGGTACCCGTGACTAAATCTATTCAAGTAACTGGGCAGAAGGTCGCTCTCAGCACGATGAGGCCTATGGCGGTAATAGTTATCGCAATCTCACTGGCTTCATCCTTTCTGGGACCTCATGCTCGAATCATCTAGCCCAGTTAATCGCTCCTCGCAAGGTTCAATTCTACCAGATCGTCTGTTTATTCGCTTTCACGACACCCTTCACACTTAGTGTGCTTGGATGGGATATGCCGAGGACATGGTGAGAGTCTAGAACCTGGGTCCTTCGGTCACAAGCAACAGTCCCTTCCCGTTTGACCATGTGTATACTCTTTCATAGGTACCTCATTTCGATGCTAGGATTCCCAGGTTGGGGCGCAGTTTTGTATTCTGTCTTTTTCATCATTCTTATCTCTTGGAGGATCCAATTAGCAGCTGTGAAGCAGCTTGGGCCCATCGCGGTCGGGCTCTATCAGGTAGCTTACGAATGATCAATTCTGTGTTGCTACTGTCGGGTCCTTTTACCTTAGGTAACCCAGCCAGTGTTCTGCTTCATTTTTGCGCACTTCCTTCTTGGAGAACCGATTTTCCCTCATCAAGTGTTGGGTGGTATTCTTGTCTGCATCGGACTCGGGATGTACGGGATACTCCAAACACCTTATGCGATGTCATGGAATTTAGATTCGTCTATGGTCAATACTTGGCGGCCCTTAAGAAAGAGCGAGAGGCGGAGCGTGCCCGTGCAAGGGAGAATGAACGTATACCTGATGAGTCTCCTCAGCCTAGAGAGGATGGTGACGTTATGGAAGATGGAAGGGTACGGTGCTGGGTGATGCTGATCTGGGTTGATACATACCGTTTAGGCCAGTGAGAATGTGCGACCCCGTCGGAAGAACAGTCGGGGTGTCGGCCTCCACTTCGCGAGTAGCGTGAGCGATATGTGAACACGAGGCAGTGGCGTTTGTCAGTCGTACTAGGGTAGAGCACATCGTTTGTCCACTTCTATACACTCTTCTTCCCGTCTGTCGCACTATTGTCGTTCGGATATATGTGACGCTTTGAGGGCTGCCATCAGGAGCAGCAGCAAATGATGCAGGTCTTGATGCTCATCGTTCAAAGTTGTCTGTGTTTATTGATCCACTGGTTCGAGTGTTATACATAGTGTTAAATTGCGGGGGGCGGGGTAAAGGGAGTCCGGGTAAGGGGCCTCTTAAGGGGGATAGTTGCATGGATGTCGTCTCGGGCTCCCTCGAAATGTGCATAGATTGCGCGGACCAAATTTTTGTAAAATTCGTAAATGACGGTTTGACGGGAATATGGAATCAGCGGAGCTCTGCAGAGCAGCGGACGACATTATCATAAGGCTGCCGATCGACAAGTTGTTCACTTGTGATAGACAATTACGGATCCGTGTTTGCCGTGGTAGAGCTATCGTCTATGACGTGGATGCGAGGAGGAGATGCGCGTCACTACCGGTACGGAGGAGACTGTGAATGGCACCCGCCTTCGAGGGCACCGCCTGATGGATGTTAGCAAGTATGTCTGTACGGAGTTTTAGATCGCTTCGAAGCATTAATTTTGGCTACCTGAGAAGACAGGGTTTGATTAAATTAGTTTGAGTAGTTTCTGATAGAGCTGCTCCCCTTCCTCTCCTCGAATTCTTTGTTGTACAAGTTAGTAGTGATGGTCGTGGAGACGTTAATACGAGGCGGATTTCAATGGCAGCATAGGCGGATGTTCCTGCTCCATTATGGCGGGAGCATGGTGGTTACAATCCAGAGAATATTCCGCACGCGAGCACGTGTTTCGACGACTCGAAGACATCGACTCGAGGACAGCGCACCTTCCGAAGTGTTACTAGAACTTCTAGCAACTCAGCGTCTCGTG
>NW_003203290.1:0-2621 GCF_000006405.1 Perkinsus marinus ATCC 50983
TCCCCTCCATCAGAGACTTCTCTACTACATCTGTTGCATCGCCGCCTGTTGGTGTAGCGACCGAGCGGCTATCAAACTCAGGTTCTGCAGCTGGGCCTATAATAGCAAACACATCCAAACTACATTACTCATCAAGCCAATACCGGTGTTGGCTCAAATCCTCCAGCAATAGAAGCAACCGCAGCAGTAGCAGCAGTAGCCGCAGCCGCCGCAATAGCCCATTGTTGTTGTTGCTGTGCAGCGTAAGCCTGAGACCAATCCTCCCATCATAAGCCGACTAAGCTGCCTCATCTCCACCTACCGTAGGGTCCTGTGTAGGCCTCTGCTGCATTGCAGCTGCTTGGGCTGCTGCTGCCAACGAACCGGACAGGACTGACGCGAACTGATTCTGCTGATACTTCAACACCTCGGCCGGACTAACGGCGATTTCCGGAGGCGGAGCGAAGCTGAGACTAAACATTTTCCAGTTAGGGACAATACCATTCATCGTACACATTAGGAACAGCTGGTCTCATGTCAGGATACGCCCCATTAGGCATACCACTTTGCTGCTGCTGTTGCTGTTGAGGACTTGGTCGCTGCTGCATCTGGGGTGGTGTAGGAATGTGGGATACCGGAGGTAGATTATCAAGTCGATGTAACCCTGGAGGGGTAGTCGAGCGAGGAGCCTCGCCGGACTCAACAGAAGACACTTCCTCATCCTAAACATCATCATACTATCAATACCAATTTGATACATTACCTCTCCCATAGGGTTTTGCAGAGGTGTACTGCCAGGTGTTATTGAGATATTCTCCGGGCCCGAGGGTGCACCTAAGTAGATGCATCACTGATAAAGGATATATCAACGCTCTTACTCGGACGCTGCAACTCCTGTTCACCATGAGCAAACCGACACTTATCGCCCATGTCGCATTTACCTTTCTGCCACCAACTACACAGAACCTAACACCAACATAATCATCACCAACCTCTCCCTATGAAAAGCATTACAGTTTTGAATAGTCCAGGAGTGGCTTTGAGGTCCTCAGTAGAATGAGCAAATTGACACTCCTCAGCCCTGTATGGACACCTCCCCTCCAGATTAGCCTGACACATCTTCGTTTTACGAAGGTCAGGCCTGACCTGAATTTGGCTATAGTCGTGCGCGTATGTACCTGTAATTGATCTCCCATTCGAAACAGTTGCTGATTTTATTATTACATTTATCTCCGTATAGACAACAACCGCGGAGAAAGTGTTTACATAGCTTAGTTCGCAGAAACTGCTTACGAACTCCTGGAGCGACTGAGGTAACCGATAAAATGAGGCCAAACATTCGTTTTCCTATTACCTGTAAGATCTCCTCGAGCCGCACCATTGCTCGACGAGGTCGGCGTGAGAGCCCTGAAGCCAAACAATTTTTCCCGCAAAAATGTGGTATTTTTTACATAGCATTTGCTGAGGTAGTCCTTGGATGCTGATGATAATGTTTATTCCCCCCTCCTCCTCCTCCTCCTGCTGCTGATCCTCCCTTCTGACCATCACGATGACCATGACCATGCTGTTGTTGACGACGAGGTGGGTGGTACTGCTGTGCTGATGAAGGGTCAGGGTAGGGCAGGCCTGGTCCGGATAGCGTCACGTTGTTTGTGTCCCAAGTATTCATTGGAGTATATAAACTACTATGAAAGAAAGGTGACGGTATTGGTCGATAGGAGAAATAATGTCTTCGTGGAGCGGTATGGAATTTTTTAGATGATGAATCTAGTCGAGGCTTCTTTATAGTGAGGTAGACTAACGAGCCTCGAGTGAGACGATTATATACAAACAAGTAATGCAAGAATAACAATCCCGACGATTATGAATATACGGTCTAAAGTTTAGACCTAAACGGCCTTTGATTAATGTTCCTCAGCGCAAACTGTCATACATTTCCCCATAGAGATGTAACAAGGAGATTTCACAATACGATTCTGAGGAGAGATGTGGCTCCGGCATATTACAGTTATGGGAGGTAACAGTTCTCGCAGAAGAGATCACCAGCACTATGCAAGAAGAAATTGAACTCCGCCTGATGGGCAACATAATGCAGAAGGAGGCGCTGATGACGCTCTATATCCTAGCACAGTTTGAGGGTCATTTTTAGGGTTACGAGAGATGAGAGATAGAACAATGTACGAATCTCAAGGAAGCAAGAGTTACACACGAGTTCAGCGCAGTTTCGTCCGCGCTCGCCCTAATATAAGACGGTCCCGATTGAAAACGGTGCGGTGAAGAGCGAGAAAATTCGAAAATGTGACGTTTTTACCCAGTTACCAGGCCGGACGAAGGAAGAGGTAACCAAATGGTGCTTATTATGGCCACCCATGGCCTTGGTATCATCGGTTTCACACCCACACGGCATAGGAGGATCAATTCCTCCGGGCTGGGGCAGCTATGCCACCCCAAGATATGCCTTGGTATAATCGATTTCACACCCACACGGCATAGGAGGATCAATTCCTCCGGGCTGGGGCAGCTATGCCACCCCAAGATATGCCTTGGTATAATCGATTTCACACCCACACGGCATAGAGATCAATTCCTCCGGGCTGGGGCAGCTATGCCACCCCAAGATATGCCTTGGTATAATCGATTTA
>NW_003204747.1:0-661 GCF_000006405.1 Perkinsus marinus ATCC 50983
TTATGATCGCCAGCGGCCATACTGCGTCGAATACACCGGATCCCATCCGAACTCCGAAGTTAAGCGGCGCAAGGCCCGGATAGTACTGGGGTGGGGGACCGCCCGGGAAGTCCTTAGGGTGCTGCTGGCTTTTTGCAAAAGTCGTACATTTTTTTACAAACCCCCTCCCCACCCCCTTGGACATTGTTCCTCTTTTGTCTTGTATTGTGAAGCACTCTATGCTAGCCCACATCACAGTCCAGTAGTTCAATAGAGAGACAAGTGAACATAGTTTATAACATTGTCCAAGGGGTGGAGGGGGATGCGCGAAATCGATGTGCACGTTTGGTCAAAGATGCTCGCGAAAGCTGCACATCAATTTCGCACATGGGCGAAATTGACTTGCAGGTGGGTATAAAAGTTGATGTAGGCCATGTGGCTCGATTTCAACCATATGGGTATGCTTCTGAGGATGGGGTGTTACAGTGGACCATATGTGGTAGGTCATTTGGAGATGTCACCAAAATGGTCTAAATCTGCGCATTCCATTTAAGTGAATTTAAGTGAAATTTAAGTGAATTTTACTTAAAATTGACCTTTTTCGTTGCGCAGATTTGGGGTGGTGATGGGTGACGCTGTGAATTTTTTAAAAAAGAGGTGTATCGTGTGCTATTTGTATTTT
>NW_003204676.1:0-1165 GCF_000006405.1 Perkinsus marinus ATCC 50983
ATGTCTTCTCCATACTCTGAGTCTGCTGCTTATTGAGAGAACGACTCCGACTGAGGACCATCATACGAGCATGTTCATAAGCCACATTCTGTAACCGATAAGCCAGAATCCAGTCATTATACGGAGCCATTAGACTATTACATAGAAGGTCATATAACTGGTCATCAGTCACAACATCACCTTGTAACCTCAGTCGACTAGCATATTGATCCACTGTATACAAATGATCAGAGACCAACTCCCCTGACTTCTGTTTCAAGCTGTTAAACTCAGCCCTAAGCTTGATGATGTCACCCGGATCGTAGTACTGATGTCGGAGTTGGAGCTTCAAGCTGTTGTATAGATCTTCAAATCGGCCTTGATTCAAATCGCAAGGTGGTAAG
Organism: Perkinsus marinus ATCC 50983; assembly: GCF_000006405.1. Lineage (NCBI taxonomy): Eukaryota > Perkinsozoa > Perkinsida > Perkinsidae > Perkinsus > Perkinsus marinus. The sequence goes on from NW_003204676.1 coordinate 384, forward strand.
GCATCCCGAACTTTAGCACTCAATGAATATAGAAGCATATAATAAGCCGTTGGAGTCGTGATACCAATAGCAAGTTGGCCCATAAGCCGTTCTGTAGACATAAAATGCTCCATGATAGACGGCCCCTTCTCCGAAGGGTTCCAATGTGGGTGCTTAGCCGCTTCTAGTTCGGCCCTTGCCTCCTTCCGACATTCCCGCAGTATAGAGCTTCTTGGTCGGTGGTGCTGTTCTGTATGCTCATCAGAGTCAACCTCCTCTTCCTCTTTCTTCTTAGAGTTGGGGGATTTCTTCTTAACCATCACCAGTTATAGTTCTCGGATGATTGTTGATCTATTCCAACCAGGGGTATTGAGATAACACAAGTATAGCCAAGATAGGGTAGGTGCAAGATAGGATAGGTCTCGTGTCAAGTACACCGAAATAAGGAAATAACTTTGTGCCACAGCTAACGAACAAAATAGCTATTCTACTACTAAGAACAGCAAGATTTCAAGATCTCAAGAGATCAATAGGCACAGACAACACTTCTCTACTTGATGAGCCTATTTAGGACCAGTCGAACCGCATTAAAAGAGAGACTGTTGAGCTCGTACTCCCGGTGGAGGAGGGATTGGCACTCATGAGTTGTGAAGATACACTCGCTATTATTCGAACACCACTGGTGGATACCTCAGCTGCCAATGAGGTGAGCCATCGGAAGGGCCCCTCCATTGCAGGCAACCCCTTTTTCGGCAAACATGACATCGATCGCTCCGCTGGCACGCATAGGTTAAGCGCCCAAC
>NW_003212187.1:0-1163 GCF_000006405.1 Perkinsus marinus ATCC 50983
AGGTATCGTAGAGAACATAGTTATCATCTTTACCGTCGTAGCAGAACTCCAGAGTACTAGGCTTAATAAAGATGGAAGGTTTGACTCTAGATACCGATATAGATGATAGAGAGACAACATGGCTGATGTGCATAACAGCAACTTTACGTAACCAATCCATATCACGCAGTGATAGACGGGGTTCAGTACCGTCAACTGTAGAAACTTGAGTAGGTCGTTCTCCCAATCGAACAATGATACCATCAGGCGATATAGATATAGTGGTACGTAGCTTAGCCATAGTAGAGCATCCAATAATAACAGGAGTACTCAACTCATCAGAGGCGAGTAGGAAGGTATCTTTTGTAAAGGTATTCCCATAGCCGACCTCTAGCTCAACCTTTCCTAGAATAGAGAGGCTTGAGCCATTAGCAACATTTACCCGCCCTTGAGTAGATGGGTCACCAAAACGTAGCTGTTTGCTAGTGATCTTTCGTAGAGTCCCAACTGCGATAAGGGAGACGTCAGCGCCGGTATCGTAGAGAACAGGTCGTACTACACCGCATACCGATAGATCACCAACCACCATAGAGATCCGTGAGGACTTTGAAGGCGTTGTTGAACAATATGCTCCGTTGTTGGCATGAAGAGCATTTGAGTTAGAGTTGAGGTCGGTTGAGCTAAGGGGTGAGACCCAAATAGTAGAGGCTGAAGTGGTAGACGATCCAATAATATTAGCCTTAGAAGATTCATCCATAACTTGAGCATTCGTAGAAGGCGTTGTGGGACCAGGCTTGGCTGAAGAGGGTCCACTCTGCCGCTTACCACCCATCTTGAACTTGTGTTTAGTAGACTTCATAGTCTTGCCTTTACCTTTCTTGTGAGAGTCAGAGTCAATGGGCTTGGACGCAGGGCATACATAGGCTAGATGTCCATGCTGTAGACATCTTTGACAGTTCAAGGACTTAGGGGGGATTTCACACGAATCCTTAGTGTGATTAGGATTACCACACTTAGAACAACGGGACTCGAGGTCGCTAAGCTTACCACGACATAGACGTGCTGGGTGACCAGATTGAAGGCACCGATAGCACTTGATAGACATAGGGTCAGCACCAGTAGAACATAACTGTGGCTCCTCGTAGTCGGTAGTCGTATCACCTAAGGTGTGAACCTTAGAGGTA
>NW_003208536.1:0-1222 GCF_000006405.1 Perkinsus marinus ATCC 50983
GAGTCGAAGAAGTGATTGGATTATTCTTAGTGTGCGAAGTTAACGAGCACAGGGGATATGCCCCTGGGTGTTGACGTTGAGGAAATAGGTTTACTCGGGTTGTTGTCCAGTTGGAGAAACCTTTTCATGATTTCTAGTAGGGAATATAACCACGAATGATGGCAGTAACCGTCGGCGTTGTTATTAAGAACGTGATGGAGGGACCACCACTTCGGTGGACACCTGAAGATGCATTATTGTTAAGTGTTACGGGGATGGCAGTTGCCTCCAGGGTGCTACGGAATTCTTCGAAGAAGCACAGATCGAGGTGAGACGTAGTCAGGAAGAGAAGAGATGATGGTGTTGTTTCTGGTCGCATTAATGGTGTTAAGTAAGCTCTCGTTCACGAGGTTCGTATGATCGTTTCGGGAGGCGTTGAAATGTTTGTGAAGGAGGGTTTTAACGACGATTAAGGTGGAAGCTTAGCAGGTTTAAAGGGACGGGGATTTGATTCCTGTGTAGATCGGTCGGCGCCCGATGGCGTAGTGAAGCCACGAGTTGAGGAAGTAGCGTTGCCAGTATTGAGAAGATGAGTGTCGTAGTTGTTTTCGTATGGAACATATCGTTTCTGGATAGTGTGAATGATGGATATCATTATAGGGTAGTGGGAGAGCGGTGAATGTGGCTGGAGTAATTTAAGCACCGCGGCTCTAATCGGACCACAAACTTTATATTACCCGTATTTTTGCTGCTCATGTGAAATTGGTAGTTTCAAGAGGATGGTCGAAGTATGGCTTGGTCTCTATTGATACAGTATTGCATTGTTCCCGCTAGTTTTCCTCTTTGTCATCAGAGAGTTTCAAGGCAAGAGTCATCTTGAGTTAAGTCAACTAGGGTCTCGTAGTGTTCAGTCCTTACCATTATCGATGTCTTTTTGGTGGCTATTGCTATGCGTTGCAACCCTGGTAATATGGGGATGGTCACCTCATTGATTCATTCTATAATATTCCTTTTAATCGACTTGAAATAAGTTCGTTGGCAAGAGGGTTTGTTATCTCCATGAGGTTGTAGGAGGCAGCGTTGTTCGTTGGTGGGTAACTGCCTGGTTTTCTCAGGGGAGGAGTGTGGCAATTGATACAGCGAGGCCGGTGGAATCAGTTGAGTAGGTGGTATCGTTAGCTGCTCTGACTCCCCTTATCTTGCGAGTACCGAGTTCATTGCGAATTTGTGGTTGGTTAACGCC
>NW_003207994.1:0-5549 GCF_000006405.1 Perkinsus marinus ATCC 50983
TAGTGGTTCATAGTGGTGGATCCACCAGGTCGTACTCCCGTAGACCCCAGTGTGATACACATGTACACCTGGAGCGTATGTTCTCTATTAGGATACGCCAACAACTTGGCAGTCGTTGAGTCCTTGAAGGCGATCGGGAGTGATGTCCCAATAATCGCCCTACAGGAAACTCGACTACGAGAGGAAGTGCAAGGAGAATGCTCCACAGTGTAAGGGGACTGTAGAACCCAACATAGAAGTGTAGGTGACACCAGATAGGTAAAAACCGTCGAACGGAATAAAATCCTTGAGGTATCTCGAGCAACATCTGTCTCGTCTCATCTGTCGCGTCTCATATAAATAGCGCACGTCATTTTAGGTAAGACGCGTGCATGTGACTTATGACAGGTGACGTACAGATCACGGTTCAGATGTGCCCTTACAACATTCCCACCCCTTTGAAATGTATCGGGTGGTCACAACACAATTGCTTTATAAACAGATCATCATCATGTGCATGTTTCTATCGAAGGATAATGAAGGATTTACAGTTATAAAATCGGATGTTTACACAGAAAAAAAAAGAATTAGTGTTTGTTATAGTTGAATAGCTTTAGCAAAGCACTGGAACTACGAGTGGTGTTACGACTGGGGGTCAAAGTAAATCTTGTAAGCTTCACAGTGAACGGGACCTCAATAATATCACCCTCCGGTTGAGCGATAGGTTGCGAATCTGTCAACCATGTTTGCCCCGTGGAGCTATCAACCCACTTGAGTCGCCAAGAACCATCAGTACCAGCATCCAAGAGGTGTATCAAATAGTGAGTAGGTGTGATAGAGATAATCTGACCGACATAACCAACCCCTCCTTTTTCAAAAATAACAGTCTCGTTGACCTTGAGGTTGTCCTGCTTGGGGCAGGCAGTTCGTGGAGGTTTTCAAACTAGTACTGGCAGGAGACACCGTAGGCAGCGATAATGCGGCAGCAGGGTCACTGGTGGATTGGGGAACGTCGACCATCGCAGGAACTAAGTACAGGTTGTGAACATGTTCCCGATGCGTGCGAGAAGGATCACGAGAATCCTGAATCAAGTAGACGACATCAGTAAGTCGTTCCATAACTGTGTACGGACCGTCCCAACCGGTAGTTAACTTGTAAGTAACCGGCCGAAATCGATAAACCACATCTCCCTGACAAAGTGGGGGACTAAGCGTAGCACGGCGGCGGAGAGCAAGACGCGTGGCAGTATGTTGCTCTTCCCATAACCGATTAAACTCTCTGAGTAAGAGACGATGACCTTGTAAGTGTCTCTCAACAGCATCAGAAGGTGTTAGGTCCTCAGTAGAGTCAAGAGCGGCATGTAGAAAATGTAAGTTGTCAGAGTAACCAAAGAGGAGTTCATGAGGAGACGCACCATACTCGTCTTGGCGGACATGATTCAAGATCCACTGTGTCTCGGGTAAAAGGGTCAGCCAATCGGTAGGACGCGATAGTAGCAAGCGACGGAGCACCATACCCATCGTGCGATGTACTCTCTCAAACCATCCACCATAAAACGGGGACAATGGTGGAGTATGGTATACTTGTATCCCATACTCCTGCAAAAAGCGGACGAAGGTAGGGCTGGTAAAAACCTTTGCGTTGTCACACACAATAGTGGATGGAACTCCATACGACCAAGTTATGCTTCGTAACCCGTGTAGAACTTCGGGCAAAGTGCCGTTGGATAACGGAATCAGGACGGAGTACTTCGTGAGGAGATCAGTAGCGGTGAGGACAACCTTAAAAGTAGCAGTATGCCAGACAGCTGTGTGGTACGGACCAGTAAGGTCCAGACCTAGGGTCTGAAAAGGTCTCGACGGAGCCGGGTAAGTACTAGGTTCATGCCAGGCACGGGTTCGGTGGGTCAAGAGGCATGGCTGGCACTGCTTGACGTATCGTCGAACAGCGTGTCGCAGCTTTGGAGACCAAAAGTACCGTTCGACTAGATGTCGCGTAGCCTTTATACCAGGGTGACCACCAACACTGTGGAAGTGATGGATAATATCGTGAATGAGCTCCCTATGATCAACATCATGTAGGACCACTTGGGGGACGATCTGGCCATAGACGTCGTAGAGTACATGTCGCAGGAGTAAACCGGATGGACTAACCTCCATATGCTGGGTAGCAGAACTCAGGGAGGAATTACGGGTACGGTCGGGGTTGGATAGATACTCAACATACTCAGTCAACCGTGCCGAACCACGCTGACGAGCTCTGAAGAAGCAGAGATCAGCTGGCAGCTCAGAATGGGTGTCTGTATGTCGGAATGCCAAGAACAATCGGCGCAGGCGCCGATAGTCCTGTATAGCAGAAACAAGATCTGTAGCCAGCCAAGGTGTTGGTAGAACTTGTAGAATAGCAGCTCGTTGTACCAACGACTTAGCACCTATTCCCTGAGCAGTGGTAGTCTGTTCCCGCCTAGATCTAGAAGACGCGGAAAGCGGATTATCGCAGCGGTCAAGCAGTCGTTCGGTTAGACCTGAGCGCGTAGCAGAATCGTAGCAGGTTGGCCTTGGTGTCGACGTAGTCGAAATGGATAGTGTTGAACCGTGCCAAACCTACCAACTCTATGCATTGTCCTAGCTTACGTTGTAGAAAGGCCTGTTGTCCAATCGGGTTTGTAGATTTCGTACGAAGAGTACGTAGACAAGAGAGTGCAGTCTTGTTGTCTGTGAACAGCGTCAGATGCGCGAAGCGGGACTTAGCTAGGCTCTCATGAAGGATGAGGCGTGACAAGGCAAAGTACACGGCATACAGTTCCAACACATTCGCATGTAAGGCTCGTTCAGTGCGGCGTCGTAGAATGCGCTGTCCCTGTAGGATGAGATGACCATTCTGGTAGACTTTGTAAGCTAAGGCATACTGGCTCGCATCAGTGTAAACAGTTATGGGCAGAGTAGCATCGATGAACCGGTAGAGAAGAGGGGGTTCGGTGTAGACAGCGTAAGTAGTGAGCCATTCGCAAAGCAAGTCGCAAAGGGCAGGGCTAACAGCATCATTCCACGCCCTTTGCATGCGATGCCGCTCGGAAGTCAATAACCCTTGTAGTAGATTACGCTGTTCCAGACAATGTTCAGGTAACACGTCAGACTCAGCAGTCAACATGCCGAGATGAGACAGAACAGTGCGATACGTCCACAAACGATCGGTGGTAATATGGAATAGGGCTTGCCAGCGAGGCAAAGGAAAGCGGACGTACGTACCATTGTCGACATATTCTAGGCCAAGAGCATTCACTTTAGCGGTGTCGAACAGCACGATGGTTTTCTTGGGTGACATAGGCAGCGAGTAGCGGGCGAACAGGTCAACAACTCTACCAGTAAGGGCCGATACCTCATTCGGCGTTAGTGATCTCGTAGACAGGAGAAAGACATCATCCATGTAGTGTAGGACAGTGACCTGGCAGTTCGAGAGCACCCCCTCCATTACAAGATGCCGAACGACATACCGTACTGCCACCTCGAGGATATGTGGCGAGATAGCTAAGCCGTACGGGACTCTAGTAAAAACGAAAGTGCTGTCTCTATGGTAGAGTCCAAGAAATCTCTGTAGCTCAACTCCCACACGGAGTTGCATAAAGGCGTCTTGAACGTCCATAGAGATAGCGTGGACGCACCCCCGCAAAGCAGTTTTTAATTCGGCCAAAGGTGACTGTCGGAACCGAATAGTACGGAGCAGCCGGTTCAAGCCATAGTTCACCTGCAACGACGGGAAAACCGGGCGAATACGCTTGCCGACGACAGGATAGTAGTTGGTGATAGCACGGACGTGTAAGCCCGGGGGAGGAAGCGAGATTTTGCCGACCGAAAGCATATCGTCGACAAAGCGAACCGCTTCGGCCTTCACGGCCGCAGGTGCGGACGTGAGCTTCGGGTGTTCTCGAAGAACAGGCATATTCGGTACCTGGATGTCATCGATGTCACACCAGATGTACTGAGAAGTACCGTCCGAGACGCAGGCAACAACCAACCAGTCGGTAGAGTCGAGTACTTCCTGGACCTGTAGCGCAGGGTCTAAGCGAACCCAGGAAGGGAGCGCAACACTAGCACGGAAGTGCGTGATGTGAGGGGGTAGGGCTTGCGGAGAAGAGGTATCGGCATCTGGTGCGTCCAGGGAGGCAGTTGTGGAGTGTGTGTCATCCGAGGTCGAAGGAGAAGTATCCACAGGTAACACAGGGGAATAACGGAGAGTGACTTGTAGTTGCTTCAACACAGAACGACCAAAGACCAAAGATGGCTTCATACCAGGAACGACCAGGAGGTGGATGAGACGAAGCTTCCCCTGCGGTGAGATGGTTATAGGTAAGCAGAGCTCAGTGCTCGTCTGGGCTTGGGACCCATTACCATACGTGATCACGACCGGTTCAATAGTTGTCAACCGGTCCCCTCCGATGATGCGCTTAGACAGGAGCTTATCGACATAGGAGCGTGAGATCAGGCCTGTAGTGGCACCAGTGTCGAGCAGAGCAGATATAGTAGGGCGCGTCGGGGCCGTAGTCTTTCCGATGGAGACGTCGAGACGAGGTTCGGGCGGAGCCAACTGGAGGCAGGTTGCAGTTGCCGTGTATTGCGAGGCAGGCGCATGGAGATGGGCAGCATGCGCAACGCTGCAATCGAGTTCAATGGGCTCAACAGGGTCCGAGTCGTCGGGGAGGGCACTCGCACGAAGGACCGTAGTTGACGGTTGAGTGCTTAGGCAGATACTGCGAGCGCATGCTTTTGACTTATGCTTCGTGCTGCCACAGATCAAGCAACGGTTACCTTTTTGCGCAGGTTCTGGAGCTTTGCAGTCGGCCGCTCGATGACCATGCCTGTAGCAGCGGAAGCACCCCTGTGATCTTCCAGTCCTCTTGTGTAGTCGATCAGTGGTAGAAGAGGTGGCTTGGAAGTTTGTAGGGCCGAAGGGATCAACAGGAATAGTGGTCGAGGTTACCGTCGTCGAAATGGAAGAAGGATCAGATGCCTGCGGTTGGCGCTTGTGGAGGACTCTGCCGATGGACTGAACAGCGCTGCGAAAGATAGCATAAGACATGCTAGTAGTGTCCCGGCGCATGGTGAGCTCGTCACGCAGAACAGGCTGAACAGCTGACAAGAGCTGACCTATCTTCTGGTCATCAGTGAGGTCTACACCAACAGTCGCTTCATAGTCGATGAGAGTGTATTCGAACCTCGTGAGGAAGTCGTCGATAGGCTCAGAAGGTCCTTGACGTTGTTCAGAGTAGGTTGTGATGACAGTACGAATTGCAGTGGAGTTCAAGTAGAGTGCGTCCAGACGCTCCCAGATACGGTCAACTGGGAGAGAGCAGGCGTCTGTTGGTATCGCGAGAACTTTCTGTACCTCACGCAAGGCGACCCCACCCAGGTAGCGGAGAGTATAGTAATAGAAAGCCATCGTATCGAAGTTGTGGACCAGCTTCATGCGGAACATGTCATTCTTGAAACTGACGTAGGACTCAGAAGGACCGCCATTAAAAGAACCAGAATGGGGGGCAGTAGCTTGATATGCCCATTGTTGTGCACGTCGG
>NW_003206028.1:0-1368 GCF_000006405.1 Perkinsus marinus ATCC 50983
CCCTTGTGACTCGTCGGGATACATGCTGAGGCTAAGGGTATAAGAAGATGTGGTCTGCCAACAAGCGATCTCCAATGAATTGACCCCTTTAAGAACACTATGTAATGGAGGCCCCTCTATGAGGAGCAAGAGTTTTGTGATCTATAATGGAGGCCCCTCTATGAGGAGCGAGAGTTTTGCGATCTATTCAGCGTGTCGGATGGGAGACCATGTATGCCACGAAGTCAATGGGGCGCAGGGATGGTGGGTCAAATCTTAAATTTATTGGTCTCGTGGCCTAATGGATAAGGCGTTGGTCTTCGGAACCAAAGATTGTGGGTTCGAGTCCCACCGAGATCGTCTTCATGCCGGAAAGAGCCCATATACGGGTGCCACTGGCCGTACAGATGTCGATGTTGATTGTATACCCTTGTGACTCGTCAGAATACATGCCGAAGCTAACGGTACAAGAAGATTGTTGGTCTGCCAACAAGCGATCTCCAATGAATTGACCCCTTTAAGAACATTTTGTAATGGAGGCCCCTCTATGAGGAGCAAGAGTTTTGCGATCTATTCAGCGTGTCGGATGGGAGACCATGTATGCCACGAAGTCAATGGGGCGCAGGGATGGTGGGTCAAATCTTAAATTTATTGGTCTCGTGGCCTAATGGATAAGGCGTTGGTCTTCGGAACCAAAGATTGTGGGTTCGAGTCCCACCGAGATCGTCTTCATGCCGGAAAGAGCCCATATACGGGTGCCACTGGCCGTACAGATGTCGATGTTGATTGTATACCCTTGTGACTCGTCAGAATACATGCCGAAGCTAACGGTACAAGAAGATTGTTGGTCTGCCAACAAGCGATCTCCAATGAATTGACCCCTTTAAGAACATTTTGTAATGGAGGCCCCTCTATGAGGAGCAAGAGTTTTGCGATCTATTCAGCGTGTCGGATGGGAAACCATGTGTGCCATGAAGTCAATGGGGCGCAGAGATGGTGGGACAAATATCAAATTTACTGGTCTCGTGGCCTAATGGATAAGGCGTTGGTCTTCGGAACCAAAGACTATGGGTTCGAGTCCCATCAAGATCGTCTCCACGCCGGGAAGCGCGCATATACGGATGCCACTGGCCTTACAGATGTCGATGTTGATTGTATACCCTTGTGACTCGTCGGGATACATGCTGAGGCTAAGGGTACAAGAAGATTGTTGGTCTGCCAACGAACGATCTCCAATGAATTGACCTCATTGAAAACACTATGTAATGGAGGCCCCTCTATGAGGAGCAAATTTTGTGATCTATTCAGCGTCTCGAATGCGAAATCATGTGTGCCGTTAAGTCAGTGTTGCGCGTAGTGACGAGATAGTGGGGTAAATCTCAAACTCAT
>NW_003208746.1:0-990 GCF_000006405.1 Perkinsus marinus ATCC 50983
ATATGCCTTGCTTATGAGGCTGATTTTTCGGGTGATTCCATTGAATCTGAGTATTTTCGAGAATCGGGGAATCAGAGGTTGAATCAGACATTTTTGACAAGAAGAAGATTGTAGTCGCCACGCCCCAGAACCGAAAGTGACACTTTCAAGAAAGGCAGAAAACGTCACTCTACGAGGGGAGAATCTGGTAGATTCGCCCCGAATGCATGCACGTTTCCCGTTACGCTACAACAATGATGAAATTTTGGAAGAAGATCTTTTGTCGCACTTGCACACATCCGTACTTCAAACTTTTCAATATGTTCACTCGGAATCAACTAACTCTGGGTTTCTAATTCAGAAGTTCTAAGAGGAAGCTCAGCGCTAGAGCTTCGTTCTCGAGCTTCTAGAGCTTCCTTCGAGAACCGGTAGCGTGATCGTATGACCTAGCTGAACTGTTTAAGATGATACTTTCATGTGCTCGAAGTCGGGATTCTATTCCCGGGCAGGGTCACACTGATACCCTGTATGTACTACGTGCGCTAGACCTCCTTGCACCGCCTTGGATCGTATAATCTCACAGCTCGACTGGTTAAGGATTTGCTTCCACTTGGTCCAAGCCGAGGTTCTATCCCCCGGTGCGGTCATTCTAAGAACCTACTCGCAGGGAGCCGAGAAAGTCTACCCGAGGCGCGCTGAAGTCGTGAATCGAGGCCGAGAATCAGAATCAGGGTTTGGTACCGGGGGTCCGGACCCCCGGTAAAGAATCAAGATTAATCCCCGTGTTAAACTGTGAGCTTGTGCATCATGAGTATGATCCCGGTTCATGCTCAAGGTCAGATTGCGATCTTGAATCTGAGCAGCTTTCAGGTTGAGTAAAAGAATCTCGACTCCTGAGAATTAATCTCGAATCATGAGTAAAAATCCCAACTCCGAGTATTTTATCTCGAATTGATGAAGTACTTTGTCTCAGTGCCAAAACTCTGAATCAGCCATTGAGTATAGATTTGA
>NW_003202006.1:0-1133 GCF_000006405.1 Perkinsus marinus ATCC 50983
GGCGGTGATACTTTCCTCGACTAAAGTGACTATGTATATCGAATGATTTATAGGGCTGCCTATCGCCTGATGGTTTCGAGTCATCATGCACAACATCATTAGACCTAATTTGGATCTTGCTCGCTCGACATGAAGATACGCCCATGGCGCGTATCTTGGGGTATCTTCTGGTTGGCTGAGCAAGATTCAAAACGGGTCCAGTAGGGGCACATATGCCGGGATGTCCAAAGCACTCATTCCAATAAGTGCCTAGTTTAATGAAACTGATGATTTGGTGTAGTCTTCTTCTTCTCAACCCACGGCTCATGCTCCTCAGCTATATTTTACGTTTCATAGTCCTTCGAGTACGCCGGAGAGCATTTCTATGGATCTTCCTACATTGATAGATAGACCACACGCAGCGACCACCATGCCTAGGAATGAATCCGAGTGTTGTGTTTAAGTTCTTTAGCTAAAGAACTGACTCTTCTGTGAGAGTTGAAGACGAGCGTTGGTTCTCCTCCTTATATTCCATGGGCAACTGCGCGCCTATACGTTGACACGGTTGGCTCAGTAGGAGTTGGAGTTTAGCTTGTGTGTTGGCCTTGTGCGGTGCGATGCATGTCCCATGAGAGCCGAAGTTTCTCGAGCATATTATTCGGGGATGCTTCTTCCTCTCTTGTCTAGAGCTCACGTCCCGCAATTGCAGTCTACGCAACTACTCAGTTCCCGTTCTACTTCTCTATGTCAAGGATGTGTGCTTGTCAGCCGCAAATGATTATCTCTCGCCCCCCCCCCCCTCCGAATTTCCCCAAGATACTAGTTGAGCAACTTAGACAAGAACAGCTGAGCATCGTAAGGCATTGAACTGCGGAGTTCCTATGGTGTCAGAGCGGACTTCGATTGAGGGTTGTATCTTCAATCGTCAACGTCAATTGATGTGGTACAGTGTCTTTCATTTTTCTACCGAGAATGACAGCTAATTCCCTGCTTCTCTTTCTCTTGACGGCATCTTTGGTCGGAGCTCGTAATTTGACTGACTTCAGCGGACAAGTGCAAAATCGTTTGCGCGAGTCATGTGGTGACGATTGCGTCACTGTCTGGACTGACAAGATGCTTCCCGTGCTGGAGAAGTTTCAGGCTAAGGAAGAAGG
>NW_003210915.1:0-1140 GCF_000006405.1 Perkinsus marinus ATCC 50983
CACGGCGTACACTAACAGTACGAGGAAGATAGCAAAAGGGATACGTTCGATGACTTGTTCGAGTAGTGGCTGTTGTTACGTATCTGGACACGTACGATAACTACTGATGATACTCTGTCTTATGAATAGCAGATCAGACTGCCGGTGGAGTCTGATGCAGGTGAAGAGGACACTCCTGTGCCCGATACTGATGTCGCTGTATTGGACTCGTAAGTCATGTTCTTCCCTCATAAAAATGATGACCTTGTTTCTCTCGTCGCGCAATTGCTACCTTTTTCTCAGTCCAAAGCAACAGCAGAGCGACGAATAATGCACTCAATAATGATACACCTCGTCATATAGTCATACTGTTGCGTTCTAGTTCACTCGGATTGACAACGGCAACGAGAGCCACGCACGGCACGCGCTGACGCGCCCTCCCGCGTCGTCCGAAGTGTGCCGCTCCGTGTTGGGCCAACACTGTTGGCCACAAACCAAATTCTCGCTGATGAATTGGATAAGTTGACAGAAAAGCCTCGACGTATTCAGAGATCGGATTTGGGAAGCTGCTTCACCGTGAAAAGAAGGATTCGAAGGCACAACTCCACATATTCGTCAGTTCTCAGGCTCAATCAATTACTAATATTATTAGTCTGCGTTGTGGAGCTAAGAGCAACTGATTTCCCTGAGATCACTTAACCAGTAAAGTGTGTCTATACGAGGATAATGGTCCTCCCATACACAGCAGCAACCCATCGCAGGAATGTGGTCATACTATGGACTTCTCAGTAAGGAGTTCTTGATGGTGTTGGATACCGTTGCTGGCGCACGTCTCCCACTATGTAGTGAACAGTCGGGCGGAGCTTCACATGCGCGTTTGCAACGCGCTCGGAATCTGCCCTCCCGAGTTGAGTACGGCAATGAACTGTATGGTCAACGTCTGGTAGAATGCATGGTTCCTTACAATGGGATATTATAGTGGGATGGAGCAGGCCGCCTAATAGCGGGTGGCGTAAGGGCCTCCTGCGGTCGCTCCAGGATTTTTTGGTATGATCTGTGGTATACTTTCTGTTGCGTTGTTAGTCTCTTGTGACATCTTAGAATAATCCAAAAGGACTCTGTGCTTGGTGCTTGGGTGGCGCCGCACCACTGCACTGCAGG
>NW_003216955.1:0-1843 GCF_000006405.1 Perkinsus marinus ATCC 50983
TAACAGATCACCGGTACCAGAAATTTACAGGCTCCACAGAAAGAGCAATGCGACGACCTTCAGATAAATCCTTCCTACCAATATTAGTAACTGTCGAGGTGGGGATCGGCCTTCCCTTCTGTAAGCTCCTCATACATTGGTGATACCGTCACAGGCTTAGTCTTCTTGGACATAATCGAGGTGACCTGACCACCCAATTCTTCTTCAAAACCAATACGATTCAGTTGTTCTTGACAAGTAGCACCCCATTTTTTAGTAACCAAAGGAAGAAGTCTCCTAAAAATACCCATCGTGGTGCAGCTTGGAATTTACGATCTTCTGTTCGGCCATACTCATACAACATCTTGATGACAGTTGCAACCTTACCTTCGTGCACGTTAGTCACCAATGAAGCAGCATCAACCCCTTCACCAAAGGTCTCCTTAGAATCATCGGGGGCAACAGCCCTGAGGGTTTCAACCGCAACGTTCAGAACATTAATACCAACAGGCACCATCGTAAGCCATGAAATAATCAAGTCTCTAACAGCAATCACTTCCGGAGACAAAGAAGTATTAGTCACTGAGTCCTTCTCGGTTCCAGTATCATGTTCGAGCTCCTCCGAGGACTCAGCGACTGTCATTGGTGATAAACTCAGGGCCTTTAGATGAGGTTGAATAACTTATTGTACTTATAGTAAAGACGATAAGAAAAGGGGGCAAGCTTTGTGATAGCTACGAAAGAGACAACGAGATCACAACGTTACAACAATACTACTCTCTCTATTTGTCTTGTCCTATCTCACTGTGCTCTCTATTTTGTGCTGTCTACTTCGTACTAGTATATACTTCGCTTCCTACATGTCTGGAATTGCTAGTAGAATACAAATCAAGCGCGCTCGTACCTTGTCGCCTCATCCTAATGCTCCTAGCGGCGATCTAACGAACGGCGACCAACATAATAAACCACTCTGTGAACGGGTAAACTGCACAGTTATACTTATTGGCATGCGAGTATAGGCCGCAGCTGAGTAGAGTCGAGGTAATGCAGTGACCACGGCTCGGATCAGGGACTTTGATTCAGGGTGGTAGTCGGCCGGTTCTACAAAAAAAACTCAGTCCATCACCCACAAATTGAAGCTGAAGCGGGGGGCCCGGGCGCGCGCTAAAATCAAACCGGCACTTGCTACGGAATGTAGAGAAATTTCACCCCATTTCACTGGCTCTAGCCGTTCAATTGTGATTTATTTTGAATATCATACGTAGCAGCCCGACAAAGGTTGAGCACGCACTAGCCTGTAAAGATGTAACACAATAGGTTTTCTAAGAGAACCCAACTCGCCAGAAATGCTCAAGGAGCATCGAGTCGGGTAACCCACGGGAAAACCACATTGAGCCGCGAAGTCGAGTGGAGCGAAGGGATGAAGGAACGTCAAGGTGGAGAGCGTGAGGTGCCACAAGGTGCCTCTCCCAGAGTCCGTAGCCACTTGACGTTAAGGTCCGTAAGCTGCGGGTCAAAGGTGCCCTCATGAATTCATCTCACGTGAGGACTCCTCACTGAGGAGGCACAGTTGGCGCCTGACAACTTGACAAGGAATCGCACAGCAGCTCCGGAATCCTTATTTTGACAAACCTTCCGCCAAGGAAGGGGTCGATCATTCAGTTGACCTAGGCCAGCACAAGAGTAGTTCATCCTTAAAGTCTAGCTTCGCTCACATCGGGTTCATGGCCATCCAGTCTAACGAGCCTCTAACGGGATGTTCTCTCATTGGATCGTTTTCGCCGGATTGCGCCTCTCTGCCTTCAGTCCGCTGTTTCTTTCACCGTTTCTCTAGTGACTATTGAGAAGTCATATTGACCGGGGG
>NW_003204931.1:0-3911 GCF_000006405.1 Perkinsus marinus ATCC 50983
GAGCCTCACCACCCAACACTGCTACTACACCAACTATGGTCGCAGTTTTTAGGATGTGTATATTGAACTGTAATGAGGATGTACGTGTCACTGATGGTAACTTTCCCGTGTTGAAAGTGGCGACTTTAAAATCGATGGAGAACCTGATTTGACGGAATTTCGAAGCTTCTCCTGGTGATGGAACATATCACCAATTCTCATTTACTTATACTTGTTTCCACTAATACAGTGTTGACTTGTATGTGATCACTAAAGACCGGACATCAGCTGATCCAAATCCTGTCGGCCAGCGTCAATCTTGAGGTCGTACACAGAAAAGAAAACTCACTTGCCTCGTATTGCCGCCGTTGATATAGTGTAATACCACACCACCAAGATAACAAGTAATACAGAAATTCACAGTCGCCACTTCGCCGCAGTATGTGGTCGCCAGGATTTCCCGTGACATGACTGAGTGTCGCAATCCTTGTTCTTATTGAGAGTAATTGACAAGACAAAAACGGGAGTAGATGAAATACGTTAGTAATCACTTGGTAATAGTAATGCCCTTGCTCTTCGAAGAGCGCTTGTGCTTCTTAGGATTACTTCTAGACGTACTCGGAGCCGACACTTCTCCCACACCAGTAGCGTCGTCACTCGACCTCCTCCGCTTCACACTAGCGTCTTTGACGAGTTTGCAGAGATAGAAACCCCGACAGTGATCCACTTCAGGTCGAACTTGAACGTCTCGAGCGCCGTGGGTGAGCTCCTTCCAACAGGACCCCACTTCAAAAGGCCACTCCCGTCTATACCCGCTTTGCAATCTATTAAGAGCTTTCTTCACAACTTCGCCATTTTCTTCGTTCCTGATACTACATGTGCTGTAGCAAACCGTCCGAACAGCGTGGAATGCCGTCAAGGCATGGTCCAACATTCGGCATTGGAATGATGAAAGCTTGCGGAGCCGCTGGGCGCCGACACTCTCAGAGTCAGCGTGAACGTCGACCAATCCAGAACCACTGCAGCTCGGGTCCAAATTCACATGGGTGACCTCGGCAGAGCTGTACTTGATGAAATCACCAACACGTACCTCAACACTGATATCAGGGCTGTGCTCCGCAGACAGATGAACAACTTCGTCAGAAGTCCTTGTCCCATCTCGTGGTAAGAAACCAGCCTTTGCCAGACGGTCGAGTAGCACCTTTGCCTGCTTAGGATCAAGCTCCATTGCTATCATAGTACCTTCTATTTTACGATACCTCATTAGTTGTAGCATGTGAATCGTCTTGGAATTAGGAGAAGCACATGCGTCTACGACTGTGATTTTCTCCCCTGGCTGAACGCCGGCCAGCAAAGAGTGCGCAGACAAGCAGCTGCCACGGTCCTGTAGTACGAGGGTAAAGTCTTTCACCAGAGGAGACTCAATGAGCGTCTTAGAATTCCACGGATCTACAGTGATAACCTAAAACTTCATATCGCATCTTTAGACGGCAGTGTTGAGATTATTACATCAGGAATCAGTGGATCTGCGTTGGATTTGATACCAGCTGAGCCTAATTGTTCGATAGCATTTTCCCTGGAGATTTCTGCCAAGTTCACACGAACATACCGTGGGAGCTGAGCAGGCTGCTTATCCTCACTGCTACTGGACTGGTCATCACTAAACGCCTTCTTCAAAATAGCCGCTTTCTCGTTCAGTACCCGAGCCAATTTGCCACCTCCGCCCGCGCTGGGCGCAACGATTTGGATGAATTCATATTGTTGTGGCGTACGTTCCGTTGCTGTGTATGCCGCAATGTTGCTGGGTTTGTACTAGCTCACCTCTCTTAACCTAAGGAGTATCGTTTAGGAGGAGCGCTCATTTCGTATAGAATAGCTTGAGCCCTGATGAAAGTTTACGTTTCGAGTTGCGTCGTCGGGATTCGGGTTCCCCTTAAAGGGGACTGTGGGTGAAAACAAAGAAAGTTCCTTTGTTTTCACCCGTAGTCCCCTTTTTCGAGGGGCGTGCAGTTTGGGTTGCGCTTGTATTACGGCCATTTACCGTAGTATAGCCACTGGCTGTTATTCCCGCTTGGCAACCTCAACCCCCACTCCGTTTCCTTGAGGTTGAAGGTGTCACCTTGGTGTTCTCCGTATTGGGAGTGAAAAGGATCTCGCCTGTGACTCACAGCCTGTGACCCTTGTGACCCCTGACTGTGAAACGCGATACTCTCTTGTGGACTAAGTACGGGCTTATTTAGTAATAACTTATTACTAATAAGGATTACAAAATGGTAGAGTATGATGCCTCATAGATCCTACAAAAGGATTACAAAATGATAGAGCATGATGCCTCATAGATCCTACGGGCACTTCTGCCGGTCGAAGAAAACTGTGATATTCCGAGCCTGGACGACCACAAGATCGTACTCAGGGATGTAATTGTACCACGCGAAGTCCTCCTCGGATTCAGGATTTATCACACCAGGGCACTGCAAGTCAACGTCTTTGAGGAATCGCTCGCGCTTGGCCTCGGTGGCTTGCGTGACGCGAAAGGAACTAGTGCCACTGCTATATACTATCAAGGGTTGTGATGTAACTTCAACGTATGATGATACATTGCACCTTAAACGAAGGATCACCCAAGATAACGATGGTGTGATCTTCTGCCAGGTTATTTTGGCACAAGAATCTTGAGGGAGCTTTGTGTAGTAGCCTCCTGAGGGTACTGCGGTAGGTTGGTTGAGTTGAGGAATCGCCTCGATTTCTCCGGGTGTTTGTCCAAGCACCAAGAAAGAAGTAGCTATTAAGGAGTGGATGAAGTAGATGTTCATAGTATGACTCAAAGGTGGATATAACTGACATGAGAGTATAAGAATCATGTCGTTGGCATCATCGACAGTTCAATTTTCCCCGATTATTGAACCGAGACATGAAGAATTGGAAGACTGAGTGTGCGCCGCGCCGCACCGCACCGCTACATCTGCCCTCTCCATCGAGCGGGAACGACAAAGCAAAAATCACTTAATGATGCCTCTTGCCAGAGCACCGTGCTCTGAGCACGGGAGGGGAGGACTATACACCCGGAAAGCAGCTTTCAAGAGTTCTACCGGTTCCAATTCGATGAGAAACGACGAAGCCAATCGACGGCCAAAAACGACAGGCCCAGCAGGGACTTCGAGGAGGGCGAAGCTGCGAAGGCATCCTGAGCTATCGCCACAGACGATGGGAGGCTACAGTAACACCAGGAACGCTTTGCAGGATGCGTGGAGCGTGACAGCGTCACGTGACCGTCACGTCGTGACGTGGCGACGTGTGCAACGTGGCCCACGTCGCATACCTGTGCGACGGAGCGAGGAGCTGCACAACCTTCCTTCTTCCCTGTTCAAAGGAGAGCGGGGGGAGGGTCCAAGAAAGGTGGCCAGAGTAAGCCCAGGCCGTCCCATTCAAGCTTCGATTTCAAAGGCTCTTCCAACGAACGACTCGTCGTGCATGCGTGCCCGTCTTGCTTCCCAGGCGCGTCACGTGAAGCGCACCCACCTGTTACCTAGTGTTGTAGTTTCAGTTGAACTCATCCTCAAAGCCGTTGTGAGATAAGCAGATTATTGCTATCGAATACGAATGGGAAAAAACGGATAGATAGCTCAAACCCCTCGCGTCACATCACGCGTCACGTCACGCGTGTCGTCACGGGACACGAGTAGGGCGAGCGATAAGACGAAGGGATGTTGAATGACAATTGTGGGGAAAAGTATGATAATCGTCGATCATCGGTCACTGTTCCTCATCATCACCCCCCCCCCCCCCAATGTTGTAGCTTCAGTTGAACTCATCTTCAAAGTCGTTGTGGGATAAGCAGATTATTGCTATCGAATACGAATGGGAAAAAACGGATAGATAGCTCAAACCCCTCGCGTCACATCACGCGTCGCGTCACGCGTCACGTTGTCAAG
>NW_003206249.1:0-1879 GCF_000006405.1 Perkinsus marinus ATCC 50983
AAGAAGATTATGCGTGAAGATTTGCGCTCATGCGTGATGTCACGCTAGATGAGAGATGGAAACAAAAGGCTCATTATGATGATGGAAGAAAGGATGCTCCTTCATTCAAGGTTGGTGATAGAGTTTTGGTTCGTCGCTTTACTAATACACGTCTTGGGTATCGATGGTCCAAACCACTTCAAGTTCAAGAGGTTACTTCCCATGGTTCTCTTTATCTAAAGGATGAAGCTGATTCTAGGGCGAGACTTATTGGTCCAGTTAATATAGACCATGTGTTGCCCGTTGATGATATTCAGTTTAGAGTGGATTTTGTTGAAGATGAAGGTTCTCGTATTGCTAGTAATTCTAGAGATATTCCTATTGATGGTGAGATTACTAGTGAGGAACAATCTTCATCAAGGATAACTGAGATTGAACGTTTTATTCATGCCGTTCTATTATCGAGATCTGCTCCTATGTATATTGTTGATGTCCAATCTTATATTCGTCGTGAGTTTGGTATGACTCGTGATGATTTTAAGAGTTTTGGTGGTTTACGTGGGTTTATCCAAGCTTCTAAAAATATAACGTTGGATCCTTATGATGCAGTCATTGCTGTGACTAGAGTTTTTGAGATTTGATTCTCATATTCGAGTCATCGGTGGGGAGAATGTGATGAGATTGTGATATTGTCTTCCTTTGTGTATATATGGAGCTAGTATCTTAGCGTAAGCTAGAGCTACTCCGTGTTGTTATACTCATAATTACAAGATAAGTTTGAAGACTAAGTGTCCTCAACGACTCTGTGTGAGTTGTGTTGTGGTGATCAATATTATTCACTACAAGAAGTTCTCAACAAGAGATGTGTTTTGCTTCAACGAGGACAATTCATTTGCCTCGAATTCGCGACGGCTGGCTTCGAGTCGCTCAATCTAAGTAGGGAAGAATCGGCTCGTTGACGACATCAAATTCCACGCCGAGGCTTCACTTCTCTTCGGATTTGTGGAAATGGGTCTTCAGGTGGAACAAGAAGCACTTCAGTTGAGTGGCCATTTGAATGCATCTCGTAGCTTGGTGCAGCAGACACCAGAGTTGCCGCTGCAAGTGAAGCATAGATATTCATGGAGTTCAAATGTACCTAACACACATCATGAATAGAAGGGAAGAACCACAGCGATCGACAACATTTTGGACGAACACAAGAAGAAATGAAATCGATTGCGTGAATTGCAGTCTGCAATTTACAATTTGCAGAACATCCCGGATTAATTTATGCAAGATGCCTTTTTTGCATACCGAATTCGCACATGACTGGTCAGAGGTTTGCATTCAGAGCCACATCACTGGCTGACGAGTTCGTAATATATCGATCCTCGTTATATTCCATTGAACAGAACTCAAATCATCATTTCACGCATTCGACGAAAAACGCGCATATCAAGAGCACATTTTACTTTCCTGAGCAAGGCCTGAGGTGCGAGATCTCAAGGGGCAACCTTAGCTGAGGAAGTCACCCACCATTCTTCGGCACACATCGCCGCCCAAGATGCTTTATCTTGTATGGACATCGCGGTAAAGTTGATGGATCGGAGGCAGCTACCGCGCGTGTTGTGAGGAGCAATTACACCCCTGGCTAACGGAGAAAGTCCATCCTTGTGGACAGCCGGAGAAATCTCTTGCGCAGCTATCCGAGCACGGCCTGAATCACGGTTATAGACCGGGGCTTTCGTCCTGTGAGGTACCAGTGGATAGCGCAATCGCGTGCAAGTCTTTGATTCTCGAGAGCACTCAATGGGTGGGTGAAAGAGGTGCATGAGCCAGTATAATCCGATGGAGGGACACAAACTTGCCCTTTGCTTTCCCAGTGCAAAGGGCACTGTAATATGACTGCTCAGCATAG
>NW_003203608.1:0-2035 GCF_000006405.1 Perkinsus marinus ATCC 50983
CCGGATTTTCGGACATCTAAGAACATCAAAGGTCCCGTTCCCCTGGACGCCACAGTTCACGCATCGAGACTTCGAGCGATAACTCTCTCCTCCCTCGAGACACTCGTCAGTTTTATGATCATTACCACCGCAGATCTTGCAGACAGACCGTCTCTCACATGTTCTGAAGTCGTGCTTGCGATCCAGAGAGCCGCATTTGTAGCACTGGTTAACATAGGCACACGATTGTACCCTGACTCTAACACAGTCAAGGTAAATGAACTTATTCTCAACTTCGTACATAATCTTGAAGGGAACCTTGATGTGAACATTGTCAGCGGTAATGCGACTGACTCTGAGATCGTCAGCCTCGCATCTCAGTCCATTCATCTTTATCATGTCATCGAGTAGCTTCCCTCTCTTTTCAATTCCATAACCATGACCTCGTATTTTTATCTCACATAACCTAGGCTGATCAAAAGATACTTTCCAGCCCTGATCATCCCCATGCTCGATACATTGCTTGACCTTTAGGCGCTCTTCAGGTGTCTGCCAGACACCTGAAGAGCGCCACACTTCGGGTGCCAGACACTGTCTGGCACCCGATGCCCACACCTCGCTGGGTTTGGAAGAGCGACACCCTGAATACCCTACCTTTGAGAACTTCTCTCACTGAGTCTACACTCAGCCGAGGGGCCGCAGAATCCACGGGCATTCCTTTGGCCTCGGCATTCAGTTTCTGTTTCTGTAATTCATCCCAACCTCCTTTTTTGATGATGAGTACGCAGCCTTCTTGCCTACGACACGCCAGGCCGTTTGAGAGACTGGCTCCTTTGCGCTTCCAATATATAGCGACTTGGAGCCTCCAAGTTGGAGGTCTCTATGCTCCCAACAGAGCTCGCGCTTGAGCTCCAATCTGCCCAGTTCCGAGGTCGACTCGTGGGGGAAACGTCAAGGCCGTGCTGCTGTCCTATTCTTCCGATGTCCTCTTCCAGATCAAAACTGGGGGGGAGGCCAAGCCTGTCACTTCTTTCTTTCGAATGTCTCGCTTGCTCTTCCTTTTTAGTGAGCTCCTCTTCTTTCTTGACGATCTCCACATGAGCCCTGGTGAGCTCATCCTTCAGGTCTTCTTTTTCTCCATTCAGCCTCTGATTTTTTGCTCATGAACTCAAACATAATACTCAGCATAATGTCCAGTGCGGGCACTCATTTTGTACTGATTTATGCTATTGTCCACTAGCTTCTCGACCACATGAACGAGCTCCCACGTGTCCTGGACGTTGTATGAAACGTGTTTGCTGATTTTCATGGCATGACGGAATTCCGCCGTCGACGGTTGCGTCAACTTGGCAGTTCTTAGTTAGCATCTCGATTCGAGATTTTCTAAGACGATACTGAAGCTCATGATGAGGTGTTCTGAACACCGCTGGCCGTAACTTACGGCCAGCGGCTCGCGGGTTGGAACGGATTTCTCACCTCGAGAATCCTTCTGCATCCAAGTCCACACCCCTTTCGCAGAACATTCTGCGGAAATGCGAGGCACTACATCATGATATCTCTTCCCGTGGTAGCCCAGCTACTGGTAAATTCACCGTCGATGCTGGGTCCACATGGCGATTGTATTGCGATGCCTCTGACATAGGCTTAGGGGCCTGCCTGTATTTCGGCTCTACCTACGGCGAGAATGTCTCCTGGCTACGAAAACTCGGAGACGTCCAGCTCATCGACGTGGTCAAACTAGAAGCAGTCTTGAAAGGGGCTCAATACTCTAGTTCTTTCTTGGCGCCGAGCCCTAGGCATGACGGGAAAAGAGTCGATTGAGAACCATACGGACAATCGACCTGTACTCGGACAACTCCAACGGAAGTTAGCGTCTCACTGGCACTCCAGCAAGGGTCTCACGGCCGGTTCTGCTGAGGCACGACTTCCGATGAAGATACCATCGAGGTCTCAGGCTTTTCAGTGTCTTATCATTACGTGGAGAGTGAGAGGAATCCGGCCGATCATCTCACACGAGCTCCCACATACCTCCGTTGGAAGAAACCCTCCCGTCGAT
>NW_003214777.1:0-1067 GCF_000006405.1 Perkinsus marinus ATCC 50983
AGCGCTTCATATCGGCGATGCAATATGCTGAAACAACACTCTCCCTTCCTCCGGCTTAGGCGTGGGATGAACATAAACCAAGGATAAACATTTCGGACTGGTCATCAGTTGAATGAACCAACTAATACATTCTCACTTGCTCGCCCACCGGCATTGGAAGAAAACTTCATGCACGGATCTAATCGTGCTCGTCCTCTCGCACGTTGTGCGAGAGGCACGAATACGCGATTCACCACGTTTCCCGTAGCGCTATGAGACGTAAGGAACAATCGTAAGAGATTGTCGTACGAGTCGATAGAATGACAAATCGTTCTTTGTAATATTTCGAATTGATTGGATACAGGTGACGAAGCTGTTCCTAAGTCGATCGGCATGAATCTCAACTTCGAGATGAGTGAAGGGGAAGGTGACCGAGAGTACGTCGATGTGGTCACCCGCATAGTACGGCCGGTGATAGAACAGTGGCGACCAGATGTGTTGGTAGGTGGCATCATATAGGTGTCTTCTCAGCACCAGAGGCTAGTTGCAGGCTCGCATTTTGGCACCATCCTTTTCGTGGTCTTCCCGACGAAGTGACTGTCAGTCACTCAGTGAGCTCGTTATATGCCACGCAGCAAAATTTGCTCTAAAACTTCATGGGTTGATACTGTCTGTCGTGCTCGCCCTCTTAGACTCCCGAGTTGCTGTACATAGCTCTTGCTGTACATAGTACATAGCTGTACTGTGCTCGTTGGCTTCTCTCTAGATGGGATGACGCGCGTATCACCTTTTAACAAGCTGTGCTAGAACTTCACGAGTTTCTGACCGATTTTCCCGTCTCCACTCTTGAGAGCATTCGCTCGAGAATCCTCCTAGGTGTTACTTTGTGGATTTGATGCGATCGATCACTCCTCCGCGGCTGTGACATTCACTGGTCCTGGTATGGACTGTAAACTCTCGCCAGAATGGTAAAATGATAAAAGCAGTTGTAACGGATAGCTCCACTATTTGTTCTTCAAGGTTTGCTTGGCTGTACCCGTATTTGGCCAGCATTGTGCCGAGCGGACGGATGGTGTGCTGCACGGAAG
>NW_003211280.1:0-1350 GCF_000006405.1 Perkinsus marinus ATCC 50983
ACAGTTGGCAACTATGACTGGGCGCCATAGGAGAAACGGATGTGATACCAATGCTTCGCATCTAGGGAGGACACGAACTGAATATGAGAATCGAATCGCGCCTAATCTGATCTTCTCATTGTTCGTGAGTCGAGGAGCTCTGGCGCATTTGACGGGACTCGCGTATTTCATCGGGAGACCGACCAACTAGGTCAGCGCATATTATGCGAACTTGAATGGGACCACTGCCGGAGTCAATAATTGACTGTCAATTTCCGCCGTTAGTTAGCGGTAGATACATATCTCCATGTCCTTGCGCGGGTGTCGCAGGAAGCCCTCCGTAATGCGGGCGTAGATCATCAATCATATCATCTCCAAAAGACAGTAAAATCCTGGCATAGGACGGTTCGTTAAGAATAATGTGTTGCTTGGCCAGAGCTGGCAAACTCCTCGCATTGAAGAAACCTAAGCTTCACCCGTGTCCTGAGCACCGTCAGTCGTATAGTAACTATCACTAATAATCCTCACATAAATTCGCGTTAAACAGAAGGATAACCTCACTCCTGGCAAGAATTTGCTTGGATCCGCATCAACGGCGTCAGTATCAAGGAGCTCCTTCTAAGCGTGAATTAACTCCTTAACGAGCCAGTAAGAGTTGGTGTCGGTCATGGTGAATTTTCACAGTGAAATTTTGTCGACGTAATACGGTAGATATCATAGAAATTCACCCTTCGACAGAAGCAGCTCGACTAAAGGTTATCGGTTCTAGGGAGTATCAACTCCGATCAATCTGGATTACATTAATCACTTGATCCCACTGGTTACAAACACAAAACGTGAATTGGTCAGCGCATCACCATAACAAGTTGAGCATTTTCATGAAAGAAGGGAGCGGAAATTACAGCGGACGAGGAAATAGAGGGACGTTAATAATGAGTAGTGTCACTACTAGACAGAATGTAACGAAGAACCTCCTTCACAGCTTGTAATATAATACTAGAAGACTTCCTCAGTGAGAGTGCTATAGAGACAGATTCACTAAAAGATCGACTGATCTCTAAGCAATAGCCTCACACGTTCGCAGTAAATTCAAATACCCATCTCTATGATGATACCACTAGCAAAATGATAACAACAGATGGTCATACCGATGATACTGGTATGCAAGAGCAACTGACAAAGTCCTACGATATCCACTATGTAGTGGAGTCGAGGTCGACCTAGCCACTCGAAAAAGTGCAGGACCACAGCGCTGCCATGTTTGCAGCAATAACAGACCTTCACTCAGAGAGAATGAACCAGATATTCAGTATGCATCTTCAATGTAAATGAAATACAATTACGAGTGACGACAGTAATCAGATGAGAAGA
>NW_003212275.1:0-978 GCF_000006405.1 Perkinsus marinus ATCC 50983
CAATTCTTCAAGCAATAAACAGGAATACCAATTATTAAAAGATAACTTAGTCAGATCGTACAATAAAGCTTTGAAGAAAAATGCGCCTTATTCAATCTTTGCTATAAAAAATGGCCCAAAATCTCACATTGGAAGACATTTGATGACCTCATTTCTTTCAATGAAGGGCCTAACGGAGTTGACTAATGTTGTGGGAAATTGGAGCGATAAGCGTGCTTCTGCCGTGGCCAGGACAACGTATACTCATCAGATAACAGCAATACCTGATCACTACTTCGCACTAGTTTCTCGGTACTATGCATATGATCCAATATCAAAGGAAATGATAGCATTGAAGGATGAGACTAATCCAATTGAGGAGTGGCAGCATATAGAACAGCTAAAGGGTAGTGCTGAAGGAAGCATACGATACCCCGCATGGAATGGGATAATATCACAGGAGGTACTAGACTACCTTTCATCCTACATAAATAGACGCATATAAGTACGCATTTAAGCATAAACACGCACTATGCCGTTCTTCTCATGTATATATATATACAGGCAACACGCAGATATAGGTGCGACGTGAACAGTGAGCTGTATGTGCGCAGCTCGCGTTGCATTTTCGGAAGCGCTCGTTTTCGGAAACGCTTTGAAGTTCCTATTCCGAAGTTCCTATTCTCTAGAAAGTATAGGAACTTCAGAGCGCTTTTGAAAACCAAAAGCGCTCTGAAGACGCACTTTCAAAAAACCAAAAACGCACCGGACTGTAACGAGCTACTAAAATATTGCGAATACCGCTTCCACAAACATTGCTCAAAAGTATCTCTTTGCTATATATCTCTGTGCTATATCCCTATATAACCTACCCATCCACCTTTCGCTCCTTGAACTTGCATCTAAACTCGACCTCTACATCAACAGGCTTCCAATGCTCTTCAAATTTTACTGTCAAGTAGACCCATACGGCTGTAATATGCTGCTCTTCATAATGTA
>NW_003201993.1:0-995 GCF_000006405.1 Perkinsus marinus ATCC 50983
TTTCTGGTCTGGTACGAGAACCAGGAGCAGGATGGCCCATTCTGTGAACGGGACAGGAAAATTATTGATTCATATACTTAATCCGTGCGTCACTTTAGCTTAGTGGTAGAGCGTCTGCTTCGTAAGCAGAAGGTCGTCAGTCCAATCTTGGCAAGTGGCTTACAGCAGCATTACGCTCTAGTCGGGTATGAGGAGCAGGAGCAGGTTTGCTCACTCCGCAAAGGATACAGGAAGATTATTGATTTATGCAGTTATTTTGTGTGCCACTTTAGCTTAGTGGCAGAGCGTCTGCTTTGTAAGCAGAAGGTCGTCAGTTCAGTCCTGGCAAGTGGCTGATAGCACCATAAATCTCTGGTCTGATACGGGAAGCAGGAGCATGTCAGCTCACTCCGCAAAGGATACAGAAAGATTATCGATTTATGTACTTATTCTGTGTGCCACTTTAGCTTAGTGGCAGAGCGTCTGCTTTGTAAGCAGAAGGTCGTCAGTTCAATCCTGGCAAGTGGCTTATAGCACCATAAATTTTTGGTCTGGTACGAGAACCAGGAGCAGGATGGCCCATTCTGTGAACGGGACAGGAAAATTATTGATTCATATACTTAATCTGTGCTTCACTTTAGCTTAGTGGTAGAGCGTCTGCTTCGTAAGCAGAAGGTCGTCAGTTTAATCCTGGCAACGGGCTTACAGCAGCTTTAGGCTCTAGTCGGGTATGAGGAGCAGGAGCAGGTTTGCTCACTCCGCAAAGGATACAGAAAGATTGTTGATTTATGTACTTATTCTCTGCGTCACTTTAGCTTAGTGGCAGAGCGTCTGCTCTGTGAGCAGAAGGTCGTCAGTCCAATCCTGACAAGTGGCTTATAGCACCATAAATTTCTGGTCTGGTACGAGAAGCAGGAGCAGGATGGCCCATTCTGTGAAGGGGACAGGAAAATTATTGATTCATATAGTTACTGTGTGTGCCACTTTAGCTTAGTGGTAGAGCGTCTGCTTCGTAA
>NW_003216056.1:0-557 GCF_000006405.1 Perkinsus marinus ATCC 50983
CGCCTTCTCGTAGGAGGAGTCGCTCCAAGCATGTGATGTCATGGGTTTATCAGTCTTATTTCTCAGATGCCGAATGCAGGCCATGCAGTTTCGTCAAATGAGCCACTCGGGCTACAGTCGACCTTCGAGTCTTTCATTAACGCTGAATTATGGTCATGATCTTTCGAGGCTCGGCAATTCCGCTGCAGTTGTCACTTATCAGACGAGGATTGATCCTGTCGACTTTCCTCTTGCGTATATTCATTATTGAGTAGAGAGCTTATGATATTACAAGGTATGTTTGTAGCGCGTCGATATTCGATTATGATCCCTGACGTGTATTGTGAAGTCCGTATCTTTGGAACTCGATACATTTCGAGAGTCTTACATACTTCAGGCGTTCAAATTTGGATCTTCATCCTCGGTTTACTTCGTCACTATGATTCCGATATGGAAACGAGTCCTAATGGGGAGAGCGATGTTGGGTTGCATGAGAGTCCGTCGTCGATAGCTTCCAATGAGGGGCCTGCGGAGGGAGAAACTGTGTCGATATTTACTGGCGATCTCAGTTGAACAGG
>NW_003208929.1:0-1100 GCF_000006405.1 Perkinsus marinus ATCC 50983
AATCGTGGCGAAGTGAGGATTTCGCAGACTGTGTTTCAGCGACTTCTGAATCACAGCTCAAAAATGGAGAAGTGGTGAGTGCATCTCGGGATTGGATTTCTAGTTGACATATGCTGCTTACGTGGTTCATGTTTGGGAGAGTTTGGTGACTCGTAGGTAACGCCGAAAGTGCTGCCTGCTATCCCCACTTTGGACCCCGCCACTCAGGTGAGATCTATCGCTTGATTTTAAATGATGAGTTTCCATCTCTTCCAGAAACTGTTGAACGCCGCGATGGAATCACAAAAGAAGATTCTCTATTATCTTTCCCCAGAGGGTATGGGAGAGTTCAAGCCTAATGGCAAGGTCGGTCCAGTGGTGTTGATGGTCGTACCACAGACGAGCGATGCCCCGCAAGTAGTGTGAAGTATTTGCAATTTGTAGGCGGTAGAGCGTGATCTTAGGTGGTGATGGGCTACCGATCATTCGGGTGCGGTGAAGTCGAATTACAAGACCTGCTGGATCTACTGATGGATCCGGCCGCGAGGAAGAAGTTCGACAATCAAACTGCCGAAGGTAGAACTGGACGAGCGAGATTGATAACGAGAGGAAAGTGCTCTATATGCAGGCAGACTATTGAGGAAGGCTATCATTGATGAGCCTGATAGAAGACTTGATCTTCACTATGGTGCATTCAAAGGTAGTAGAGAATCCTCGCGATTCCTCTGCGGAAAACACAGTAGGGTCGAACGAGGAATTACATCGGCTGGGCGTCTCCTGTTTGATTCGTACGCCTATGTCTCAATTCATTATTCGTCAATTCGTTCGACTTCGCCCCGAGTAGGTAGATTGAGATTCTTTCTTTTGTGCTTTAGGAATGATGAATGTGGGAGGTCGAGACTGCGTGTACGCTATTTTGCGACAGAAGATTCGAGATGACTTGTGGATCGTCTCTTCAAAGTCAGTGGAACTACCAGGTGAGCTTACATGACTCTCTTTGAAGCAGCTGACCTATTGGGCAGTGTGGGGAAATATTCTCATGGTCAACTACATGTGTTGGTGGCAAGAAGGAAATTCTGGGGAACATTTGGGAAAATCTTGTTGGTTTCTAAAACCCGAAT
>NW_003212698.1:0-1049 GCF_000006405.1 Perkinsus marinus ATCC 50983
GAAAGACTACCGAAGTGCCACGTAATCGTGACACTGATGTTATAGTCAAGGTACATCGTAGACGTGTTAAGGAAAAGACGAGTCATGCTTCTCATGCGCAGTGTGCAGAAAGGGAGTTAACCCATGGTACCTCGGTTACTCCCACTAGTTACCCGAGCAGTGTGTTGGCTAAGCGTCTCATCTCGAGTTGGGCACAGTCAGAGAGCAGTAGGGCAGGAGGCTAATTCACGCAGGGCCGGATCATCCGGCCCAGATAGCAAGCGGCGCAGACACAATATAATAAATTTTGTTTTGAGTCTTCGAGAATTGATGAGCGCAACTGCCAAGAGTCTTGGCCCAAGACCTACCCCGGAGGGAAACAGTTATCATAATATGCTAAGCCCGTGAATCACGGTACATAACACCAAAAAAGGAACGCATATCAGGTAGATACTTCCTAGACTCTCTAGCAGTGAGTCACTTCCAGTGAATCATTGTCATTGAGCCCTTGGAGATGTCGACTACAGTGCTACTATTCCTTCATGCAGTAGAACTTGGATCGCGAATAGGCATCGAGCAGAGCTTCTCTCTTCTGCCTTTCATGGCCAACCATTCATTAGCTACCTCAACCAGACCGTTCCGGTCTGGCGAAACGAGCTCGAGAAGCTGCGACCTGTTCGCACATGATATAACGTTGCTCTCTAGGTGCTCGTTGTCCAGCCGATTTCGGCTTGTGGAGAGCTCGCGAGTCAAGACCGAAAAACTTCGTTCAGCCCCACTACTTGTAGCCCCACGAATCATGCTTGACATCATTTGACGTACCAGATTCGTGTCGTCTGACAGCTTGCACATCTAGACTAGGTCCTTCTGCTCGAGCACACCCTTCCTGCACTTGAGATCGCGACAGTTCAATATATAATCATAATACATAATCTCCTTTTCCTTCCCAAAACCCCGATTCTATTGGATGCTAAGTTGACGGGGCAGTAAGCGCTGACCAGAGGGCAGGGTGCAATCCGATCCCAGAGAACTGGGGGCAGGGTGCGGATTGCTCCCGAATCGGCCTTAGC
>NW_003212118.1:0-1409 GCF_000006405.1 Perkinsus marinus ATCC 50983
AACCGTTGCCATACCAGTTCCAGGCTGAAACCCATGAGGGCACTTGTGGCCACCACGGCATCTTTGAACCCTTCCTTGCTGAGCTCCATATCGATGGTGTTTGCCGCTGCCAGTGCTGGCTCGATGCCTAACCTATGTATACCTACGAGTTGTCTCTGTATTGGCCTTACCTAAACCATCACACTTGTTGACGAGGACTATGAAAGGGCGATCCGCCATCTCCCCAGAGTATAGTTTGACTTCTAGCTGGAGTGCTCTGAGGGTGCTCAACGCTGCATCAGCTCCTAGGGAACCGTCGACCTAGTATACTTGGAGCAGATTGCGGTAGAGGTAATAGCCCTACCACATAGAGCAGAGCTGTTGTCCTCTGTATGTGGCGCAGGAACTGATGACCGAGACCAACGTTGTCGTGAGCTCCTTCGACAAGGCCGGGCAAATCAGCTATGACATAGCCGCCTGTATGAACTGTAAGAGACTACGGTCGAGACTACCCTACCGTCCTGGTCGTCAGTGAACCGAAGAGTTCCTAGATGTGGTGCGAGGGTTGTGAAAGGATAAGATGCAATTTTTGGTCGCGCTTTAGTCAGCGCCCTCAACAAACTCGACTTCCCTACCACAATTCTCACGTAATTATGTACGAGCAGACCAAGCAGCCTACCAGCATTCGGGAACCCTACTAGGCCCACATCCGCTATAGACTTGAGCTCTAGGATAAGGTGTTTAACTTCACCACAATCTCCAACAGTGAAGTCATGCGGATGGTCCAGAACGACATTGCCATGGCCACCAGCTCCCCCAAAGGCGGCAATCTGCGTAATACTTGTCGATAGTCGCTGACTCGCACTCACATAAGACTGCTCGGCCTTGTTGAGATCCGCAAGTACGACAGACTTCTCCCCATCTTCCTGAGGCTCGGTCGATACTACGACGCCTAGAGGCACCTTCACCACCAGTGGGGATGCGTTCTTGCCGGATATTCTAACAACCGGCTCGAACACACCATATGCCATCAGCATTACTTCCTATTGCGGCCTTTCCCTCCATCCATGGCCCTTGCCACACGAGGCACATTCGTGAGGGAGATCACATTAGGATCGGCCTTGAAAATCACATCTCCCCCTCGACCTCCATTGCCGCCTCTGGGAAGACAACTGTAAGGTATAGGCACCAAGAAGGCCTCACGCTGGGACTCCAGGACCGAACAACTTCGGACTGACGTGCTTGATGTAAGACACATGGCCTGCGCCTCCTTGGCCACTTCTAACTTCGACACGTCTACGGTCCACCAAGCCCGCACTCAGTGCAGCACCAGAAAAGGCTCTACGCGAAGACTTAACGGTCGTAAGCATCCGCGCCCAGAAACGGAATGAGGCTCATCGATCTCCAACTGGACACCGTGTAGCCTGTAT
>NW_003215752.1:0-1363 GCF_000006405.1 Perkinsus marinus ATCC 50983
CGATGATATATATACAATGCTAACCCTACAGTTATTGCGGCTTATATAGGATCCGTTTTGACTGACGTTGGTGTATATTCTCAATCGTTATGATTTATTCACCTTATGCCGTAGCGTCTATCAAGTCATTTTATACTATCTCTTGAGGTCTGTCTTGTGGCGTCTGACCCGTTAAAGAGAAAAGGGGATATTATCACAATTCTTGTGTTGTCAATGTGTTGTTGGTTATGGACAACTCAGAATTCGGACGTATTCCGGCAGCAAGTGCCGCAGTGTTGAAATATACGATTTCTTCGCTCGACCATACGACTTGGAGTGGAGCAGTATTGAAACGAATGAGAATTTTTCATCTTGCGATAAGCTAGAGTTTACCATATGCATATTCTCTCACACTGACCTCTTATTGACTCCGTTGCATCGTTGATCATGTGGAGCCATCTATCTATCTAAAACTTGTAAGTCGCCCCTTTTCCCATTTTGAGTATATGGCCGACCACCGGCATCATAAATCGTCACTATACTTCCTAGTAGCTTCACAGGCGCTCACAGGCTTCAACACGGTCGCTATAGCGAGGAGTTGGCCACCCGGCGTCTTGGCGCCTGATTTGCTCACTGCTCAGGCAGTTCAGATGGCTGGAGTATCAGAGTCCCCCTCCCGGGTATCTGTACAACAGGCGCAGCCGAGACCAGTGGACACAGGAGAGCATGTGAGGGAGTGGCAGCAGATGGAGCAGCTAGCGCAACAACGACAACAACAACCACAGCAACAACAACCTCAACAACCCCAGCAACAGCAACAGCAACCTCAACAACAACAGCAACCTCAACAACAACAACAACAACAACAACAACAACAACAACATCAGCAACAACAACAACAACAACAACAGCAACCTCAACCTCAAGTGTTACCATCACAACAGCAATCACGACAGGAGCGGGGTTCGCAACAAATGCAGCCACATTTACATGATCTGTTCTCCCAACAGCAGCCACAGCTACAACAGTCGGAGTTGTTGCATCAACAGCCTCAATATTCACAGGCCAGAGACCAGCAGCTTCCTCAGCAACAGCAAGCAATACCACAAGAGCAGCAGTCGGCCCATGCACCGCCCGTATACCAGCAGATGGTCGAAGCATCACGAGGCGTAGCCCCTACGATGGCAACCGAGCAGCAACCTCAACAACAGCCCATTCCCATCGGCCCTGGCCGGCTACAGCAAATTGCCCAACCACCTCCGGCTGAACAGCAGCTTCACCCTCCGGCTCGAAAGGTGCCAGACACAGATTCGATTAGCAGCAACACTGTGGCGGTACAGAGCAAAACCGATCGGGATAACGTCCGACCGTCGGACCCGCGTGA
>NW_003201479.1:0-949 GCF_000006405.1 Perkinsus marinus ATCC 50983
ATCAACTTTTATACCCCACCTGCAAGTCAATTTCGCCCATGTGCGAAATTGATGTGCAGCTTTCGCGAGCATCTTTGACCAAACGTGCACATCGATTTCGCGCATCCCCCTCCACCCCTTGGACAATGTTATAAACTATGTTCACTTGTCTCTCTATTGAACTACTGGACTGTGATGTGGGCTAGCATAGGGTGCTTCACAATACAAGACAAAAGAGGAACAATGTCCAAGGGGGTGGGGAGGGGGTTTGTAAAAAAATGTACGACTTTTGCAAAAAGCCAGCAGCACCCTAAGGACTTCCCGGGCGGTCCCCCACCCCAGTACTATCCGGGCCTTGCGCCGCTTAACTTCGGAGTTCGGATGGGATCCGGTGTATTCGACGCAGTATGGCCGCTGGCGATCATAAAGTCGACCAAAAAGCCAAGTTACCCCCAACCGCGCACACCCAAATTTGGACAAGTCGAGGATTTTCAACCCATAAGGTATGATCCTCCATCCAACTTCAAACCCTCACCAGGACACTATACCGCGATCCAACTCTACCGTGCCCCACACCAGAGCTCTCAGAAGCTCTTGAGTGTGGAGTAATCCGCCTTTTTAAATCGAGTCCGTAGATGGAAATAGAATAGGAGGAGACAAATCGGCGCAACACGGGATGAATCTCAGTGGATCGTAAGACTAAGCCTACTCTCAACACTTACAATACCCGGATGCAATTAAGTCGTCTTCAAAGGATTTATCGAGCCCAATACTTGCAATTGCTATGATCACCATACACTCTGACCACAAGTCAATGCAGCCAGAGGTATAGCAGCTTGAATTTTGGTCAGGCCGAAGCCTGACCTAGCCTTTTTCTTGTAGCATTGAGCACGGTGTACAACACTGCTTATCCAGCATGGATTCGGGCTTAGAGGCGTTCAGCCGTAATCCAGCAGATGGTAGCTTCGCC
>NW_003205237.1:0-1296 GCF_000006405.1 Perkinsus marinus ATCC 50983
TAGTAAGCTGTCTCGAGCAGTCGTAGCACAGGACCTGCATGATCATGATAGAGTAGTGGTAATAGAATACATCTAGATTTAGCCCTTACCAAATGCCTGCATGGCAACACTACAGTTCTTGCAGGCCTTTCTAAACAGCATCCACAAGTGATAGACCCTTCTGGCAGCCGCGACCCAGAGGCGTGAGCGGCCTCTAATTGCTGTACTCGGAAGTTCAACTCATGCTTTATATCAGATAGGGCCTCTACTCGAGACTCCAATTCGCTCATCTCAACCTATTGATAATCAAAAGAAAGCTCTAACAGAGGATCGAACCAGGGACCTTTCTCACCCCAACCAGAGCCATATCCCTCTTGTGCTGTTCTTCCATCTCCTCCATCTCCCTTCTAAACCTCGTCTCCCTATCATTGTATGCGGCCTCCAACTGTTGACATCTATCACTAAGGAACTCCACCATTTTGCGCATAGCTCCAAGATCTTCCTCCTGTGCCTGCATAACACCTCATCAACCGCATAGACGACGGCAGCTGTGATGTCCTCAAATTATGGTAATGGATATCACCTCTCTCTCAGCCATCAACTCCCGTATTTGAACTGTCATGGCAGTGGGTTTAGTATGGCCATGATGATGATGAGTTTCAGACTCTTCCATGCTACATACTGACAAGGTGATAAGCAGGGATGACCCAACGCGACCTCGACGACGACAGGCTATAGAAATGGTCACTAAATTGTGGCGGTAAGATACGAAAATGTACAGTACTATAATAACATAGTGATAACTGAAATGATAATCACCAATAATTCTTAGATCGACGCCTGTGGACTTCTCTAGTGAAGGCCCCAAAGTCATAACGACGACGACGAGACACATCTTCGTATTCCTCATTCCAGAAGGCACCTACCCAATGACGATCGGGGTGATCGCTATCACTACTATTACCATTACCATCGGCATCAGTCCAGGAGGTGAATGCTGGTCGGGCCTCGGGAGGCTGATGATGGTGATGATACTGGGGTATTCCGCCGTATTCTTGAGGGATCCCTTCTGCTTGAGGTGCGAAAGCTTCATAGTAGACACAACCATCTGTAGAGTTGTTGTTGTAGTTGTTAGTGTTGTCGTAAGGAAAGGTATAGCTAGATGGTATCGGAGGTTCCACGCGACGATTTCTGAATCAATATGGTGAATGATAAGTGACAACACCTTGCTGTACTTACTCTTGCTGCGATCTAGGTAAAGGATTGTGAAGAGGAGGTAGCCAACTCGATACAGGCTCGTACAGAGCATCTGAATAT
>NW_003206889.1:0-1175 GCF_000006405.1 Perkinsus marinus ATCC 50983
CCCAGCAGCAAGCTTGTATGACGCCTTCGCTTGAGAGACATGGCCAGAATCTACGAGAGCTTTGAGAGCCTTGTTCAAAGCAGCCTTGTTCTCGA
Source organism: Perkinsus marinus ATCC 50983 (assembly GCF_000006405.1). NCBI lineage: Eukaryota > Perkinsozoa > Perkinsida > Perkinsidae > Perkinsus > Perkinsus marinus. The sequence continues at coordinate 96 of NW_003206889.1, forward strand.
CACCAAAGTTTTGCTTAATGAAGCTGAGTATGGCCTGGCGACTCATTTTCTGGAACCCCTTGCATGTGGTGAGGGCCTGCTTGACCATAGCAGAATAGTTGGGATGAGCTCCAGATTTAATGCTAGTTTTGACAGTCATCGCGGAATGCTAATTGACGTTAGAGTGCTTAACGAACCCGAGTCTTCGAAGAAACTACCGAATGCATGTTCTGAAACAAATATGGTAAAACAGCGAAAAACACCTGATTGAGAAACGACAAACTCCTGCACACGGTTAGAAAGATGGCGTTGAGAAACGCCTTGAAATGGTCACAACTGCCAGCGGACCTTAGGCGGAAGTGAACTTGGTCACTGCTTTGGTTCCCTCGCTAACAGCGTGCTTAGCGAGTTCACCTGGAAGAACCAGGCGAATCGCAGTCTGAATCTCGCGGCTAGACAGAGTTCCTTTATTGCTATACTTGCAAAGTCGCCCAGCCTCGGAGACTATTCGGTCGAAGGTGTCGCTCACCAAGGAGTTCATGATCATCATGCTCTTCTTGGATATACCAGTCTTAGGATGCACTTGCTTCAACACCTTGAAAATATAGCTGTTGAAAGTCTCCTTCCTACCAGCTCTGCGCTTTCTATCGGTAGCAGGCTTAGTTGCGGTAGTGGTTTTCGGAGCCATGTTAAACTGAGAGTATTTTACTTGCGGGATAGTTTAAAAGTATCTCAGCAACGCCTCGTACTCTCCAGACGGTTCTGATGCAAATAACGCAAAAAATTCACTCTTGTAATATTGTGATTTCGAATTTTCCTCTTGAAATACTCGAGTATCAAACTTACATTGCTAAGTTTGAGAGATTCTTAACTGTGAAGAAATCTTACAAGAATTGTTGAGATGGCGCCTAATAACGCCTTGGAATTGCTAGGGCTCCGCCAGCTAATGCACTATCTACATCTCCTGGGAAGCGGTGAAACTCTTACCTTTACTCTTCTTGGGAAGAAGTGTAGTGTGGATGTTGGGCAAAACGCCACCGCTCGCGAGAGTAACACCAGCGAGGAATTTGTTAAGTTCCTCATCGTTGCGGACCGCCAGCT
>NW_003210794.1:0-2943 GCF_000006405.1 Perkinsus marinus ATCC 50983
TTGTTACCTATCTCCAGTCCGATTAAGCGTCGCTCTTACCCACTAGTATACTCACTGCAAACTCGACAAACTCATATTGACATTGTTTGCTACACGTAGAATCACTAATGAATATTGGCAGATCGACTCAATAGAGCAATATTGAAAACAGTCTTGGATATTGGGCTCACCTTGTGTGAGGAGTCGTAATATTTCAATGATGAAATTTCAAAATAGTGGATGAAAATTTTCAAAATGAAGTGTATTTATAGCAGCCTGATCATCGACGGGACAGTACTCTCGACAGCGGAATCCTCAGTAGTCTCGACAGCGGGAGCCTCGGTAGTCTCGACAGCGGGAGCCTCGGTAGTCTCGACAGCGGGAGCCTCGGTAGTCTCGACAGCGGGAGCCTCGGTAGTCTCGACAGCGGGAGCCTCGGTAGTCTCGACAGCGGGAGCCTCGGTAGTCTTGACAGCGGGAGCCTCGGTAGTCTTGACAGCGGAAGCCTCGGTAGTCTCGACAGCGGGAGCCTCAGTGGTGTCACTGCATTCTATTGGCTCGCCTTCGCAGTCGTCAACATCGGAGTAACAAAGACTTTCCCCAGAATCGGCTATGCCGAAACATACTGACGGAGCCAACCAAGTCTTGCAGTAAGACCCGGAATCAGAATCCCGGCAAGGCCCGAACTCATTACAAATCTTCATGCATACTTCAGTAGTATCGGCAGGAGCCTCAGTGGTCTCGGCAGGAGCCTCAGTGGTCTCGGCAGGAGCCTCAGTGGTCTCGGCAGGAGCCTCAGTGGTCTCGGCAGGAGCCTCAGTGGTCTCGGCAGGAGCCTCAGTGGTCTCGGCAGGAGCCTCAGTGGTCTCGGCAGGGGCCTCAGTGGTGTCGACCGGGCCCTCCGTTTTCTCGACTGGCGACTCCGTTGTCTCCCCAGGAACCTCAGTGGTCTCGACAGGAACCTCAGTGGTGTCGACAGGAGCCTCAGTGGTGTCGACAGGAACCTCAGTGGTGTCGACAGGAACCTCAGTGGTCTCGACAGGGGCCTCAGTGGTGTCGACAGGGGCCTCAGTGGTGTCGACAGGGGCCTCAGTGGTGTCGACAGGGGCCTCAGTGGTGTCGACAGGAACCTCGGTAGTTCCGACAGGCTTTCCAGTAGTTTCGACAGGAGCCTCAGTGGTCTCGATCGGAACCTCAGTGGTCTCGATCGGAACCTCAGTGGTCTCGATCGGAGCCTCAGTGGTCTCGACAGGAACCTCAGTGGTCTCGACAGGAACCTCAGTGGTCTCGACAGGAACCTCAGTGGTCTCGACAGGAACCTCAGTGGTCTCGACAGGAACCTCAGTGGTCTCGACAGGAACCTCAGTGGTCTCGACAGGAACCTCAGTGGTCTCGACAGGAGCTTCAGTCGTCTCGATCGGAGCCTCAGTCGTCTCGATCGGAGCCTCAGTGGTCTCGATCGGAGCCTCAGTGGTCTCGATCGGAGCCTCAGTGGTCTCGACAGGGGCCTCAGTGGTCTCGACAGGGGCCTCGGTGGTCTCGAGAGGAGCCTCAGTGGTCTCGACAGGGGCCTCAGTGGTCTCGACAGGGGCCTCGGTGGTCCCGACAGGGGCATCAGTGGTCGTTGCGTTCGAAGAACTAGCATCCTCAGAACAAGTATACGGATCACCGTCGCATCCCTCGATCTCGCCGCCGTAACATACCGACCCATCAGACTTCACCTTGATACCGAAGCACACAGGAGGATCAGCCCACACTTTACAATAAGAACCAGACTCTGAGTTGTAACAGTTCTCGATGCCATTACACACATCAGTGCAGCTCGAGCGGTACTCGTCATGGCATGATACCGGCGATAGATATGTATCATCACAATCGGCATCAACTCCATAGAAACATGTAGAATTGTCTTTGTGGTACAGGCCATGGCACAGGCCATTATCCTTGCAGTAGGAAACATCACAACCAGTAGTGCCCTCGCAGAGGCTGTCGCATATGTCTTCACCATAAACACCGGCCACGTAGACGGCGAATGCGGAGACGATCAGACTAGAGAACATTCGGAAAGCCAGAGGAACTACAAAGCACCACCATGAGCCAAAGCCATGAGAAGCAGCTCGCAATGGTTAACATCAGTTCAATGTGGTCAGCTAGACCGTTACATGACTACGCCCGAGCGTTTCAGAGATGCTCGAAATGACCGCGCACGCCTAGGTACGGTACGAAGCGTTTGGCGGGGTCGAACGCGAATGCCACGAGTGCATTGCTGCATCCGAGCATCGACACCCGGGGAGTCGTTGTGAGCCAAGTGAGAGGGCGCCCGTCACACCGACCCTCAAGGACAGAATTGACAACACAAAAATGATTAGGGATCAATTAACGAAAGTGTCATCGTCAATGAATGGGGGCCGAGCCGCTCAAGTCCGCGGAACCTTCCGGAAGAACCGACGCGAAGACACCATCTGCAGAGTCTCGCCATACCAGAAACATTCCATGGTAACTGAAAATGGCACGGTCGACCCGAGGCTCGAGAACCATCACAATTTAACTGATGAGTATTCAAGGAACATATGAAATCCACCGTGGTAGGTGAAGAGAGCCCTCGAAGACCTTACCCAACGTTGGGCGGGTCTCCTTCGGCAACTTCCGCCCTTATAGTCTTGGTCCCACTGTCAAGGACAATTTGCGTGCCGGAAACAGCTGTGACAGACGCCGATACGAAAGATGTATCTGGCAGGAGGCGATCCTATTTGGTAGCAACACGACCAGCGCTCACCTCCGTCCTCTGCAGCACTCGTGTGTACTGTCTCGTACCGTAAACCCGTCGTATCGTCGTCATCCTGCGCTTGTGTCGGCACCGGTTCTTCGCCAGAACTACTAAGCGTGATCGCACTCTGCGGGGTGATCTCGAGGATCGGTTGTACTCCTTCATGCATCGATTGGGTTACAGATACCACCGACCCT
>NW_003214001.1:0-1769 GCF_000006405.1 Perkinsus marinus ATCC 50983
GAGTCGACAAGTCGCACTATAGCTCTCTCTCGAGGAGCTGGAGGATGAAGCTGAGAGAGCCAGAACGAATCCACGCCAAACTTGGTCGATTATCACATCGAAAGCAGACATTCACCGGGACCCCCCTCCGCTTCTTGCACGCGGATTTGGCGCAGTACTCAGAGATCTCAGCGACTTTACGAAGGGCCAGCAAGCAAAGACGAAGCTCTCGTCTATTGCTGGAGTGAAGAGTCTGGCACCGGGAGAATCGCACCGCATCCTCGTATACAAGCTCACCGCCAGCATAGATGGCGAGCCCTCCACCGAACAACGAAGCATCGCTGCTGACCTCGAGCGATATAGCCTCGGACACATCACGACGGACCGCAACAGCATGCGAGCAAGGTTGAGCTTCTAGTTCGCAGATCTCTTGACCCCACCGAAGAACCTCAAGATAGGCCTGTTTATAGTCGTCGCTCAATAGCGAGAGATCACAGGGTACGTCCCAGCCTATGTCGGCAAAACAACCTCCAATAATGGACCTCAGCACATCTGCCAACATCCTCGCGGAAGCGTGCAGCTTCGCACAATCGAAGGATAATAAGCCAGATACACCGAAATAATCTTTTTTGGTGAGCTTTTGAGATAGGGGTGCTTCTCGGCGGAAAAACTCGAGAGCTCGGCCAAGTCGAAGAGCTCGACGACAGTCCGTAGTCAGCAACGTTCGACCGGCCTTGGTAACGTAAGAGAAGGCAACGTTGAAGATAGAAACTGTGTTCCCCACAGCGGCATCAACGTGGTGTTCCTTGAAGACCGACCGCATACTCTGGATGTCAGCAGGTGCCGTCGCGACCGCCAACTTCTTCTCCTGAGATAGGAACCCAGCCAGACATAGGAAATGCAGCAGATGGCACAGGTCTCGGGCTACTGCCACCGGCATGCCAGCAAGGACCAAATCGTCGAAGTAATCGTGTAGCCATGAGTCACTGGCGATGTCACTATCTCGGTAGCTCGCGACACCAACGCCCAGGGTGCCACGGAGTGCCAAGGGACCAGCGGCGATCCCGAATGTAACTCTGATACTGGTGTAGGTGCCAATTGCGGTCTTCATGGTAATGGATGCAGTACCGGACTCCGCAGAGATGTGCACTGAGTAGAACGCCGACTTGATATCAGCCGTTATAAGGGCAGGAGGCGCAACTAGCCTGACTGCGCACAGTATATGGAAGAGGCCGGGACCGCCATTCAGAGGAGCCGGAGGTAAAGCAGAGTTAACCGGCCTAAGGTCGCATACCAAGCGGCTCTTCAAGGGCTGCTGAGGCGTGGGTTTACTGCTAACTAAGAAGACGTTCGCCACAGGCGTCGGACAGGAGGTTGACCCAGTAGGCGGTGCCTCAACCCAGAACCCTTTGGTCACAAAGTCGGAGACCAGCTCGGAGTAGGTCTGCTGCAGGGCAGGAGTGAGTCGACGATACATAGCTCCAGCATAATCGCTGACTTTGATCCTCGGCAGGCTGAGCTTCGGAATCCAGAGCTCTGCCACGTAGGTCTGGCCTGGAAAGTCAAGGCGCTCAACCGGAAACAAAGGACGAATCCGAGTACAGTATGACCCGGAGCAACCCACATCCAGCCAGCCACGAGCTGCAATAGACCTCCAGAGTGTATGTAACTCTGCCTCAACTTGAGGCGACAGACGCACAGTTACAGACCCGGCAAAGGTAGGTGCGAGTGGTAGTGCCGAGAAGTCGGAGGACTCCACCTTCTTCGTCAAGTTATCGGTAGTGTAGAAG
>NW_003200554.1:0-1814 GCF_000006405.1 Perkinsus marinus ATCC 50983
GCGTTGTAACATGAACGGAGCACACGGTGGAACGGTGAACAGAGCAAATGGAATTTTACTTACTGCTCGTGAATGCTGTAGTGGTAATGCTGCCGCGAACGTGCCGTTGACGTGAAGAGGAACGAGTATCCGTTCGACTGCGTCACAACCGTTGGATTCCCATCAACAAACTCTTCAGGTTAAATCTTATTCCTGATGCCTTTTGCTTACGGCTCTCTCTTGCTTGCCACTGTGATGGAAGCAGCCCTGGGACTACCTGACATCCCTTTCCAGATTACTGCTGATTATCCACTGGGTTGTTATGGAGGTCCTGGTCCAGGGAAGGGAAGCAGAATTGACTATATGCTAGCTCCTTCCTGCATTTACAACATGAAGGGATATACAATCGATGGAGTTCATAGAGAGGTTGCCGGGATAATAATCAACAACAACAGGCCTGGGTATTATGGCAGCTAGAATCAGCCACTGCAAAACGTCGAAGAGGCAATTTTTGCTGCTTGTGAACAGGAGATGAGGATCTGGGAAAATCACAGTCATCTCGAATAACTCTGATTGACCCGGATGCTCCCGTGGATGGTGTCGGGAACGCTCTTCGTAAGAGCTACGTTCGCAGATAGTTGCAGCGACTTGGTCATATTTCGGTGATTTGCGTCACCGTTGAGTTCACATGAGTATATTTTCCACTTAGCGGACCGTTGAGTGGCTTGTTCCAGGCTAGAATTTCTAGCTAACATTGTAATTCGTGGGAAATCCCCTTGCACTGCAAGGCTTGCAGCTCGTTACCAATGGTAACTTACCATTGATACCTTATCCATGATCGAGGAAAGTAGTTGCGAAACAGTAAACGACCATAGAAACAGCATACCTCAGATTCGTACCTGCATCGGTCGTGTAGCAGATGAGCAACCTAACCACCCGAGCATTTACCCCATAAAGCCTAAAATGTAACTCAATTCTATACCTGTAACCATGGTTAAGTAGATGCTTGAGTATGCCAAGCATACTATGCCTTAAGTTAAGGAGCTCCTTAAGTTGCTTCTAAACGTTGTGAAATGAGTTGAGTAGTTCTTAAGTATACCTTAAGTAACTCCTTACGTTGCTCCTAAATTAAGGCGCCTTAAATTAAGTATCCTTGTGAAACAGGCCCAATATGCCGGTTTGATCTAAGGCTTAGATTCTTAGCGCGCAGGCCCCCGCTCTAGCGCGCAGCTTGTGGGTGATGGATTGAGTTTTTTTTGTAAAACCGGCCGACTACCACCCTGAATCAGAGTCTCTGATCAGAGCCATGGTCAATGTATTACCTCGATTCTACTCAGCTGTGGCCTGTATTCGCATGCCAGTAAGTATAGTTATGCAGTTTACCCGTATACAGAAAGATTTATACTGAAATCCCTGTGTTCAGCACAATGTGTTGTAACATGAACGGAGCACATGATATCCTACGGAATTTTACTTACTGCTCCTGAATGTTCTTCTTTCCCGAGCAACACCGCTGAGATGCTCCGCATTGACATATCTTTGCTATTTCAGTCATACGCCTTATCTCTGTAGTGATAATGATGCCGCGGGCGTGCCGTTGACGTGAAGAGGAACGTGTATCCGTTCGACTGCGTCACAATCGTTGGATTCCCATCAACAAACTCTCCAGGTTAAATCTTATTCGTGATGCCTCTTGCTTACGGCTCTCTCTTGCTTGCCACTGTGATGGAAGCAGCCCTGGGACTACCTGATATCCCTTTCCAGATTACTGCTGACTATCCACTGGGTTGTTATGGAGGTCCTGGTCCAGGGAATGGAAGCACCATTTACAATAT
>NW_003207172.1:0-939 GCF_000006405.1 Perkinsus marinus ATCC 50983
TGATTGTGTCAAGACATGTGTTTGGATGGCATAGCGGCCCCAGAAGGAGAAATTGATTGTGTCAAGACATGTGTTTGGATGGCATAGCGGCCCCAGAAGGAGAAATTGATTGTGTCAAGACATGTGTTTGGATGGCATAGCGGCCCCAGAAGGAGAAATTGATTGTGTCAAGATATACGTTTGGATGGCATAGCGGCCCCAGAAGGAGAAATTGATTGTGTCAAGACATGTGTTTGGATGGCATAGCGGCCCCAGAAGGAGAAATTGATTGTGTCAAGACATGTGTTTGGATGGCATAGCGGCCCCAGAAGGAGAAATTGATTGTGTCAAGACATGTGTTTGGATGGCATAGCGGCCCCAGAAGGAGAAATTGATTGTGTCAAGACATGTGTTTGGATGGCATAGCGGCCCCAGAAGGAGAAATTGATTGTGTCAAGACATGTGTTTGGATGGCATAGCGGCCCCAGAAGGAGAAATTGATTGTGTCAAGACATGTGTTTGGATGGCATAGCGGCCCCAGAAGGAGAAATTGATTGTGTCAAGACATGTGTTTGGATGGCATAGCGGCCCCAGAAGGAGAAATTGATTGTGTCAAGACATGTGTTTGGATGGCATAGCGGCCCCAGAAGGAGAAATTGATTGTGTCAAGACATGTGTTTGGATGGCATAGCGGCCCCAGAAGGAGAAATTGATTGTGTCAAGACATGTGTTTGGATGGCATAGCGGCCCCAGAAGGAGAAATTGATTGTGTCAAGACATGTGTTTGGATGGCATAGCGGCCCCAGAAGGAGAAATTGATTGTGTCAAGACGTGTTTGGATGGCATAGCGGCCCCAGAAGGAGAAATTGATTGTGTCAAGACATGTGTTTGGATGGCATAGCGGCCCCAGAAGGAGAAATTGATTGTGTCAAGACATGATCGGAGAAGTTGATTGTACTA
>NW_003206568.1:0-1855 GCF_000006405.1 Perkinsus marinus ATCC 50983
AGGGTATGCTGTATGTTGTTTGATAAGTAGAGGGGCGTGTGGTACGACAGTGGTAGGTGGACCTGAGGAAGAGCCTTGTGGATCTAGGGTTAGTGATGTTGAACAAGTTATCAATATATGTCATGATGTTGTTACTGGTAGTAGTAGTAGTCTACTACCAGTGAGTATGATAGGCTATAGTCTAGGAGGTATAATGGCTACCAATAGTGTAGCCAGGCTGGGTTCTAAGTTGAAGGGTAAACTCAATTCATGTGTATCAATATCAGGTGAGATAAGAGTATATGAGAAATATGACTTCCCTGCATCTGTCGAGTTATGGCAGCCCCTCATAGCCTACGAGCTCAAGAGAACATTATTGGATCACAGTATTGAACGTAGTGGATTCAAGCCACTAGACCCTAATTGGTATGATAACATCAAAACTGTTAATGACATTGATAAGGAGATTATAGCACCTTCTCATGGGTTTAAAGATTGCATACAGTATTATCATAATATGAGTGCTCTTAGTCCATTATCTAACAATAAGGGTAAGGATATTGCTATACCAACACTATGTGTACATGCCTATGATGATCCTATTATACATGTTGACTCCTCAGCCTTACTACCTGTGGATACCTCTAGATATCTCTTTACGTTTGTAACCCCTAGTGGTGGTCATATTGGATGGCCTCAAGGATGGCTACCATGGACTAATGGTTTTGCTTGGGTCTCTGATACTGCTCTATCCTTTATGAATATGGTCGCTTGTAATACAACTGCTGTTGATAAGCATGGATTAGCAGGGATCTAGGTAACAGCTCGGGAGGGGGGCATTCTATATCCACTCTTTTTACTACTAACCATATCATCAGAATGTTTCCATAAGCTCCGACGAGTTGTTGTTGGGGTTTCTTGGAGATTTGTCTTCGTGATAGTGTTATTATTATCTTCCAGTAGAACTTGTTCTTGTAATGACCACCACTGCAGCAGCAGCAGATTCAGTGAAAACTGCCCTCACATCATCATCAACCCTTATTACCACCACCACCTCAGAAGAGGAGGAGGAGGAGCACCTGTCATCAGAGCAACTGTGGTATAATGTATGTGATCTCACTTCAGAGATGCCACCAGTAGTTGGTGATGGTGTATGTGAGAGGACCCCTCCTGTTAACAAGCTATATGTGTTAGACTCTATGATAAGATTAACCATTGAGGCAGGTAGGGAGTACTTCCCTTTTATGCTTATTCTAGCTGTTATATTCTATCGTGAAAGTGGCCATGGTATGCTGTTGTTATCAATACTTGCTCTATGGGGTGCTTACCTCTTCTTGACAAGTGGTAAATACATACCTAATGGTAAGATTACACCTGGTATACGAGGAGGCGACCCTAAGGATACTACTGGCTTTGTTGGTCTTATTAATACAACTTTGAAGGAGAGGTATGATGCTAATCACCTAACACCATACGTTCTCAATGGTCATTGGGCAACAGCTCTGTTATGGCTTGTTGTGGATTACAAGAAGAAGCCTCAACTCAGACGTAGATGGTTTAAAACTGATGATACTACACCCAAGCATCCACAATCCATTGCTCTTGATTGGTGCCTTCCTGAGGGAGAGCCCAACCGAGAGGTTAAAGGTATTTACCTTGCTCTACATGGCCTTAATGGTGGCTCTGGTGAAGGATATGTAGTTGATTTGTATAATACTGCTGTCCCTCAAGGATATGCTGTGTGTACTATGATATCCCGTGGTCTTAGTGATACTCCCTGTAGTGGAGGCCCTGATGATGCTTTCTCTGGTGCTAGGGTTACTGATGCTTATAAGGCTATTCAGATCTGTCATAAGGCGGCAGGATCTGGAGTACC
>NW_003202975.1:0-1278 GCF_000006405.1 Perkinsus marinus ATCC 50983
GTCGGTGATAGCCTAAGGGTTAGTGGAGTTGACTCACATGCGGATGATCCAGGTTCGATTCTCGGCAACAGACTAAAAATATATTTTCTCTGGTCGACAGAAAAACAGCATACCAGTTAGTAGTATTGAATAAAGTGTGAGTTAGCGTAGTGGTAAGCGCTCAGGTCTGCGTGCAGATGGTGGTGGGTTCGAGTCCCACCGGGTCCGTGCAGGGTCCCCACGTCAGTGGGGTGCACGGACCCCCTCCCACCGGGATCCATGAAATCCTGGGTGGTTAATCTAAAGAATGCGCGAACGCGCAAGTGAACACATAGATCTGAAACGTCCAGTATAGGGCGTCTAGTAGAGACCGCCCAGCTATCGATCCCGCGATCGATAGCAAAGCGTCGGCTCAACAGCGAGTCAGTACTAATGTCGGCCCAACTTCGTCAGGATATAGGAGTGACGAGTGGGCCGACTACTGTGCTTGTGACCCTGACTACTCAGCACAGGAGCCATTCAACTTTCCAGTTTAGTTCACCGCCGGTGAACCATCGGCCAGTGTTTACAGTACTTCATGTCAAGATCTTCCTTCGTATACGCCAATTTCTCCCGAAAGGGAGTCCTCTACGGGCTAGGTGGATCCCGCGCCGGTTTCGCCAAGAAACCCAACCCATCGCCTTAACAAAATTGCGCGCGCTGGGGTGGGGGCCCCGGGCGCGCGCTAAAATCAAACCGGCATTACCTGCGGCTAGAGTATATAGGCATTTTGAAAGCGTCTTCTCGCGACCTAGCCATTCAATTTCGTTGAGGTTTAAATAGCATACGTAGCAGCCCGACACAGGTTGAGCACGCACTAGTCTGCACAAATGTAACACAACAGTTTCGACAAGGAGCCGATTTAAAATGACCGCAAGTTCGAATCCCAGGCCTGACAATTTTAAATCTTTTATACATGTCACAAAAACCTAGCGGAGCGATGCAGTTCGGCAAGATTCACGCAATTGTGCTGTCTCTGAAAGCCGTCTCTGCCCGATTCGTGCAGCTCAGTTGGTAGAGCGCTCGCCCATTATGCGAATTTACGCAGGTTCGATTCCCACGGTTCACGTTTTTCATGCAACCTCTTAAAACGTGTGTGTAACGTTGGATTGCTAACTTCAGTACGATTTTGTCTTCTACCGTTTGTATACAACGATTACCAACGTCGGATGATGTATATTTGTGTCGATATTAGCTCGATATTTCGTCAAGAAAAACGTTGCGTCAGAACACCGTGCGATGTTTCGAGAGGCATCCATT
>NW_003203474.1:0-836 GCF_000006405.1 Perkinsus marinus ATCC 50983
ATGTCGTCTAGTCAATCACTCCGGTTCACTATCAACTGCTAGCAGCAGTCTCCTTCCTTCTCAGTGCCCACTCAACAGCAATGCATCTGATACAAGCTATAACATTCTTCGCTTCGAGACATGATTTCCACATGGATAATACGGCATCAAAGACCGATCCTCCAGTAGACGTTGGTGAAGGACCCTGGCAGGTCGTATAGAATATCTGCCGAGTGAATGAAGGAAATCGATACTAGGAAATATTCTGTTGGTCGCAATTGGAGTGATATCTTGCTTTACTTTGTCATGAAGAAAACTCGGAGTTAAGTTGAAGTATATCCTCTCAGTGAAGTCCTCTGTTCGTAATATTGTCTGCAGTACACTTGAGTTGCCCCTCCGTTACTCTGAATCCTATCACGAAGCTTGACAGTTGACAGATTTGTATAGGATGTTGCCTATAGCCTGCAGTATCCACTGGATACTATCCAGCAAATTATCCGTGTGATAGAGCCAATTCTGCAGGAGGTTATGATACTGTGCCGTGTCGGTTGGCCCAAACCCTCCATTAACTGGTTGCAACTCAACCTCCATACGAGGTGGGGACGCCGACTCGGCGCCGCCGACAGATAAGGACTGAGTGTCCATCAGAAGCTGGAGATAAAAGGCTAACGCTAGTTATGAGTAAAAGGGACGATTCGTCCCGGACGAACAAAAGAGACAGCTCACAGGCAATCAACTTTCGTGCCGTCTCCTATCACCAGCACACGCCAACGTTGGGCGTGTCGCCGACAGGGTGGCTGAAGAAAGGAGCCGCCACACCGTGAAATATTTCACCTGAAATATTACTGAATTTTTCT
>NW_003210768.1:0-1103 GCF_000006405.1 Perkinsus marinus ATCC 50983
CCATCTGTGTGCTCACAGCATAGATACCCGTCTCGTCGATGATCCTACGTAGCATCTTACTGGTCTGCTTACGATTACATCCTGAGCCGATGCAGAGGAGGGGCCGCTTGGCAGCATGGATGAGAGCGACTGCTTTAGCAATGGCCTTTGCATCAGGGACTGGTCGACGTACTTCCCCAATTGGGAAAAGGTACTCATTGGGACCCAGGGTATGCCCGGCAATATCCTCAGGAAGTTCAATATGAACTGGACCAGGCTTCTCCTCCAATGCCTCCCGGACAGACTCTCGAATAAGCGAGGGAATAGCATCTGACAATGATTGATAAAAGCAGTTCTCATTACCCCAACATCCATTCTACCTGCATCGGGGACCTGGTTTGTCGATTTGGTTATAGGTCGGAAATGATCAACAATATCCACGATTTGGAACTGTCCCTGTTTGGAATGCCTGATTGGCTTCTGTCCAGTTAGGACCAACATAGGCATACCACCAAGCTTAGCATATGCAACAGCAGTTGAGAAATTAGTAGCACCAGGTCCTAGTGTCGACAAGCAGACGCCAGGCTGACCAGTAAGCCGGCCAACAGTAGCTGCCATAAAACCAGCTGCTTGCTCGTGTCTCGTGAGGATGAGCTTGATCCGACCCTCTTGTTCAGCCACACGAATCGACTCTAGGAAATCTAGATTCTCCTCACCAGGGATACCAAAGATATATTTAACTCCCTCTGCCTCTAGACATCGAACTAAAGCATCGGTACCTAGGAGACACCATATACTTAGCGCAGCGCACACTTTGTACATTTCATATTGCCCAAGCATGGGGCATTGGTAACCATATCATCGAGTGACATACCCGGTGTATACTCCATAGAGTCCATCACCTCGTTGCAGACTTCTGTTGTATATGCATCCATGTTAGTTTGACAAAACAGCTTAAATCAGTATATACCCACGCAACTCATCACACACGTAGTAGACGACGCTAACGCATCGTTCAATCTCGCTCGCCCAAAACACAAAACTTTTTCTACCACTCGACAAGAACATCCAACATGGTAGACGCTGTTTCCAAAAAAACATGGTAGACGAGCAGACTGCGGCAA
>NW_003210965.1:0-1577 GCF_000006405.1 Perkinsus marinus ATCC 50983
CCAGTGGCTCGTGACGTGTCGGAGCCGGAAGGATTCTATGGTCTCCAATTTGGTGACGATTCTGCACCAACTGCGTCTTCAGTCAGTGCTAGTTTAGTGCTCCATAACTATTAGAGCACAACATTGTCCATCTTTGTTGGTCGTTTGGAGAGAATGCGAAAAGATGGGAGTATATTTTTGGCTACCTTGTCAAACAGGGTATATTACGCATTTATTTCTTTCACTACACAAAAACATAAAAAATATGGCTGAAGACTTGAGTAGCGCAATGTCGACTACTCCTTTTTTTCAAGCCTTCGAGTGGAAATGTTCGTCCATCCGTCATCTACCCTAATCCTTGGACTCCCGGTCAACGGCGTAACGGGACATGGGCCAGCAAGTATTTCTGCCCTATTATCTAGTTTTGCCTTATTTTCTGGCTCATCGATGGAGTTCGTAGACTTGCTTATCAGATCATAAACTACGAACTACTGTGTATCATTGTTACCTTCACTCTTCACAGTTCTCGGCTTCACCAAAGAGAGTGAACAACGAGCCCGGAAATAGGGATTTTTGCTGTCCGTTTTAACAGCGATGGCAGTGTCTCGTTCATTGGTACTTATCGTCTTTTTTTGGTATCATCACCGTGGTGGTGTCACTAAGATCGTTACAGTTCCATGGCATCCTTTTCTCTATTTGGACCCATATTAAGGTGATTCTCAGAGATTATGCTTCGAGTTGGCGGGGCAGCGGCTGATGTGGCTTCAGTTTGAATTCGATCGATGACATATCTCAGAAATTTCCGCTGTAGTTTGGGCAAAATTCCAGTAATGTGATTAGCTCGGGGTTTTTCATCGATATCTAGATTTCGCTCTAAAATCTAGTTCAACCGAAGTTGTTACTAGGGCATTTGCCTCGTCGCCACACTTGTGTAGTTCGACAGTGGTGTCGGTGTTTTCTGACTTTGGCTATTAGCCTGTGACGAAATTTTTGCTTTACTATTTATGGACTTCGCTACTGGCCCCACATTTCCTCTCGAGAACCCGGGTAACGTTGAGCAGTTGAGGAGGCCAGTACCGCGAGCTCAGGCGAGGAGCTTGGGCAACAATGGTCGAGATGTTTTGAGAAGGGAGATAACGAAGAGGCTGAGAGCATTCCCACATCTGCGGGTCGTGGCAAATCGAACAGCACCAGTATGTCCTTGTTGTTGTGATGGTTACATGTGAGCCGATGTAGGTACGTTTCGCGACAGTACCACAATTGCATCAAATCGCGGAGGATGTTGGCATAGGGGAGATAGCGGCAGCAATTTCAGAGGCTGACCAGGCGCATCGGAGATGGAGGAAACAGGTCAGGACAGAAATGGGACGTCGGAAATCGACAGGTGGCCGATCTGATGTGAATGTGAAGGAAGCAATAACTGATAAAGTGGAAGCGCTCCGTTGGTCTTTTATGGGCAACAGCAGCGCTGAGGAGTATTTGAGGGCGATGCAGAGAAGCACGAGTGAAACATATGATGCGGCCGCCTCGAGCTCTCATATAAATGATTTCATCAATTTGGACATGCATTTGCCAAGTTCAGCAGCGGTGCCATCGTC
>NW_003199794.1:0-3008 GCF_000006405.1 Perkinsus marinus ATCC 50983
GAGAGCGGTGCCCACATATTAAATTGATACTCAACATAGAGATCCCAAGTATACATGTCACTCATCTTGGAATTCAGATTGAGAGTCACGGTGATGCTCGAGCCAAAAATGGAGTTTCCCCATTTTTCTCCGAGCACCGCACCGAGACCGACGCCGTCGTTCAAGCTATTACGGGCCGTGGCCACCTTAGAAATAAACGCATCAAAAGTACGTTTCCCGAAAGCATACCGTTCGTATTCCGTTTGCACATCGATGCCAGCAGTCCATGTGGAAGTTGAAGGGTCGTACTTCCCTCTACCATCTCCTACTGTAACAGCGCTTATAGACCCCGCGAAGACAATGGGCCCAATGTCCACTCCATACACCTTGGCGCGGCCTCCACCGGTGATATTGAGGCCGGCCGGCTCACCACCATTGGTGGCCGATTCGATATGGAAATATACAGACTTGGTGGGATCGTCAATATCGAAGATATAGACAGTCATATTCAGCTTGAACACATCTGATTGGTCTATAGTGCCTACAGCACAGAAGCCTTCAGAGGCCGGCTGGTGAGCACCGGTACAACCCGATGGATATGAAACAGGTGAAGCTGCCGCGCGCCTCAGCTTAACCGAGCCGTCAACCAGAGAGGCAAATCCACACATCAATACCAGAAGTATCATGATTCTCATCGCAGACTCAGGTACAATGATCACGTTGGAGTGTGAACGATAGTGCAACACAGCGTTGCTAACACTCTGATTGTTCCTTCAGGATCGCTGTTGACCATGCGTACATGACGTCCTTAGATGTGTATGCGCCGCAGCGAGCGCTTGCTGGGGTGAGGACATGAGTTGTAATCATCGCGGCATTGTCTATACGAATAGATGTATTGGATGTGACGGTTATTCCCTTACAACCTGCCTTTGGTAGGATAGAAGACTAGCCAATAGTTCCTCCTCAAGGCTGTGCGCACGATGAGTTGTACACGTGTTATGGCAAGCCAGCGTGCGTAAGAGTTGTCCTCAGCTCATGTATCAGAGAATCCGGTATTAAGGTAGAGTCCATACCATTAGACAGTATGTACTGTAGGTTTATCAGAAGCATATCGCTATCAGGTTGAAGTCGTCAGTGTCTATAAGAATGTTTCCGACGCTAATGCAAATATAATTGGCAATGAATCGAGTTCGTGAAAGCAGTGCGACTACTGGAGTACTCCAGGAGAAAGACAGTCCAACGAGCACAGACAGACTCAGCGAGTGCAATATGGCATATAAGAAGGGAGGCAAGAGACTCTTGCCAAGAGTGAGGCGAGCCCGCATGCCATTGGCATGTTATGGTATGATGCCAATACCCGTAACGCCAAATCTTGCTGATCTTGAACCAACCCGGGCAGATTACATATTTGAGGCAGACCTGCTGCCAGAAAAGTAAGAGAATCGTCCCCTTGCCGGAAGTTTCAATCGCTCATCAGTGATCAGTTCACATACGGTATATCCCATCAGACACACTCTTCCGAACCTTGTTGGTGGAGCTCACAAAATTACATAGAACAGAGGATTCCAATGACAAGTACTCGCTGTTCGCGAACCGCAGATCCATCCCCCGACGGAGATTTTAGTGAGGGCGATGGAGGAGGTTTCCCCGAGCCATCCGACTTGGACAAGAACCGCAATATGTGTCTAATTGGCCTCATCAATCTTGACAATCTCGAACAACTCGGCCGGTATGCGGATCCTGATCAGCGCGTGATCCTGAGAAAAAATCACGAAATGAGATCAATATGATGATTCTATGGCATGAACCGGATACCAGCAGAATTGAGATCATGATGCAGGATCGTAGATCATTCTCGTGATAAGTGGATCACAGCACCCATGACCCTGTTAGTTTAAGAACGCGATTGTAGGTCACGGATCAGCAGAGAAGTTGATACATCATGATCCATGAGTGATCCGACCACTTACCAACTAGTGAGACGCGCGCAGGAGCCAACAAAAAGCAGTACCCAAGAATCGATCTCGGTTGACCCGGACAAGAGCCAGCCGCTCATCCGATTCGCCAATTTCCCTCATACTACAATTTTGCAATAACCAAGTCGAGCTACAAGACGCGTCTCTAGCGAGTAAAATATACTCAGCTTGAAGCCCGAGTATGATTGCGCGTATTGTATTCACTACTATCAAAGAGAGATACTGCTCATTACCTTATTCCATCAATTATATCATCCTACCCGTCATCCAAGATGATCTTCATAGCCGTTGATTCCCCACCAGGAATAATACGACCGTCACAGGCGTTCAGTTCAGCCACAGTGCGAACCTTAGCCGAGCAAATTTTACCGCGCGCCACGAAATTGTCATGCAAGTACTCAGGTTGCTGAGGACAATGCAGTGCTCGGAGAAAGCCCCTTGTAGAGCGAGGACACCGACACGTACCTTAGGGCATCACAAATCCTCACGAAAAATGTTCCGTCAGTAGATGCTGATACATTCTCACAATGATCAGCAACTTCATTAAAATTTGGGGTAATTTATTACAAACTGACGGCAAAATTTGATAAAAAGGACATTTTTTCATGAAAAAATTGGAAAATTCTTGAAAATTCTCGCAAAATATCAAATTGACCTGAAGATGCTGCATATGCATCGTTAAAAACAATCATTATTTCCCGCAAGTCAATAGCCCAACGACAATCTGCTCGATCCTTTCCCTCCTAGAGAGTGTTACTACATTGCTCCTGTCTCCGCTTCCTTTCGCTGTTCTCCCCGTTACAATAGCAGGGTTAGAAGGTCACATGCTGGGAACAGTCATGAGCATGAACAAGCAGAAACGCAAGACAAAACAACTAAGCCATTTTCCCCCAACACTACTGCAAACGCAAACATGATCCTTCAACCACATCGTCTACTCTTGCAGTATTTGGGAAACAATAGAAACATCAGTGGAGCCACGGCCGAGCTCCTATCAACAATCTATCCTTATTGTGACTTCTTATTGGCGTTCACTTGACTGGGTCTACCACG
>NW_003206067.1:0-1572 GCF_000006405.1 Perkinsus marinus ATCC 50983
GGTACTAAAGGTCGGTGCTGATGCTGAAGGTTCGCCCCGGCCACGAAAGCCGTGCTCAAGCATGTTTCTGATCTCGAAGTGTACTTGATGAGAATATCAAACTTCTGGCTGTGGTTCCCATCAAGACTTGCGGAGCACGTTGGTCTCGGGTGGAGTCATCAAGGAGCTCAACATAGCGAGAACGAACCGAATTTCGTAACTCTAGTTTTCGGTAAATGCATCGCCGTAATCGACAACATCAATGCCCAACGAGTATGCAACGGGCTTGAGGGCGAATTTAGTGTGGGCAGCTCCCTCAGCAAATGGCGGATGGTTCAGCGACATATTCATTCATTCGCCTGGGCTCCTCGTGACGCTCTGCCTGCCACTGTCCAGATGTCCAGTGCCCAGGTTGCCGCCACTGACGACTTGCATTTCAAGCCTGACTACCTTCCTGGCCACCAACTACGAGCTGTCTTCATGGAATGACGTCACACATCGTGCAGAAAGGAGTTCACCACGCTCGATGACGGTTTCGACTGCTTGCATTGGCTGGCCAAGGCTCAGGCTGAATGTCCCCAACTTCAGCAACTTTGGCAAGCCAACCCCGGGAAGTATCAACTCAATGATGCCGGTCTATTACACGTCAAGGGTCGTTACATGGTACTTAAATGCTATGGACAACATATGATACGGAGAATTCACGAGTCATATGCATATGTGTATCGCAACAAGAAGCTGGCAGCTCTGTTTGGTGATGCCGACATCAGTGTCTCCTTTGTCGCCTACAACCATCTCTCTCGGCGGCACACCAAGTTCAAGATCGGTGATGTTGTGCTGCGATGGACTCCAGGAGCAACTGGTCTTCAAGCAAATTGGAAAGGACTCCACACTGTTGTTTCTCTTAGCTCCGGTCACTTTGCTGTGCCTTTGAGCGATGGAAGTCTGCAAGGTACTCGCAATGTGCATCGTTATTTTGGGAATGGAGGAGTTGTAGATGGATGACAAGTCTCAAAGAGGGCGTATAATGGACTACACAGCCCCGCTGGTCGCCGTTTCGGATATTTCAAGAGACTCCTAAGACACGCTCATCACATTCTCTTTCTGTGAACCTGAGTACATCCTAGTGACTATTGTCATTGGAAGCATATTCTCTTCCTTGCTTCTCAGCCTAGTTCCGTTATCTGTGGAGACTCAGTATCTTATTTTAGGCTGGTTCATTCATTATTTTGCACTCAATCTGTAATCACCATGACATCAGCAATCAACGAGCGTCCAGAGATTGAGCGGGATACTCTCACGACGCAGTACTCCACTCAAATCTACCCTGGAATCATACTAGATCGTCTACTAAAGATGTATTGTACGCCAATCAGGACGTAAACCCTATGGATATGTGTACACTCATCCATACAACCACATTGACGGAAAACGGAAAAAGGGATATCAAGCTTATAAAAAATTTTCTATGCTTATAAAAACTGCAAAAAAAACATGTCCCGTAGGCAGTTCTCAGCACCACGACGGTGAACTATCCTGACGGAAGGGACCACATCAACAACTTTCTGAGCAACTTGCAACTTGGGAAAGGGT
>NW_003200362.1:0-1536 GCF_000006405.1 Perkinsus marinus ATCC 50983
GAAATTTTGAGAAATTCTCATTGGTTTCTGTACACTTCTACTACCCGAATTCGTATGTAAACGCAACTGAGCTCAGCTGAGGAAAGTGAAATTATATTCCTCCAAGAGTGATGTTATGATTTCTCCCAGTGCGGAAATATATGCACATGGTCAACTACAAATTTTTCGCCAAATTATCGTTGATTTTTGTATACTTATACACAAAATCGTGTGATTTTTTTCATAAAATAGTGAGGAAACCTACGAGCTCAGTTGAGGAAACCAAAGATATATTCCCATACTGATTTCTCCGTTGGTAGGTATGGCCAAACGGGGTCTGGGAAATCCTACACGATGATGGGAAACGACGAAGAAGAAGGAATAATCCCGAGAATTATCGAGAGCCTGTTTGAATCTATGAAGCATGATACTACAGGTATATATATGGAAAAAAATTCTGAAAAAATATTAAAAATATAGCTTTCCTCAGCTGAGTTTAGGAGTTTACTCACTAATTTTCGTACGAATTGGGGTAGAAGTGTAGGAAAACCAAATAGAAATTCCCAAAATTTTCTTAGAATTTTCAGCTCATGTGGTTGACCATGTACTTACTTTTCCATATTGAAATTTACGCACGGCAAAAAACAATAAAAATTTTCTCAGAATTTTCAATTCTTCACCAACGCATGTGGTTGACCATGTATATTGTATGCCGTCATGATGGTATTAGTTTCGATTTTATTTATGTTGCGGCTGTTGTGGTAGGAGAAACGAAGGTATGGGTTTCTTATATAGAAATATATAATGAGAGAATTCAGGATCTTCTCAGTGCGGGTAGTAGGGGTATCTTAGGTTCAAGCGAGTAAGATACGGATTAGGTACGGTAGGTGGCAATGCGGAAGGAAGCGAAGCGTTGCAGATTTTTGAGCATCCGAAATTGGGCGTAGTGGTACCGGGAATTTCAGAATGCCCTGTGGAAAGTGTTGACGAGGTGGTGATAGGAAAATATGCACATGTTTGAAAATTTTGAGGAAATTTTGGGAGATTTTTTGTTCACTTTTTTCAGTGTAGGAAAATATGTAAATGGTCAACTACGTGTGTTGGTGATAATATGAAAATTGTGAGAAAAATTTTGGGAAATTCTCGTTGGTTTTTCGGATACCTTTTTCCTAAATTCTAAGGTTAGTGAGAGTCATACCCATAGTCGTGATATATATTCACCCAAATTTTCCATTAAAAGAGAGAAAAAATTTTCCATAAATTTCAAAATTTTCTGAGGAAAAGAAATTTTTTATGATCTCGTACGTACCGTAATTTGAGATCTTCTATGGTTAGTGAGAGAGCGAATATATAGTCTTGTAAGACTGGTACCGTAGTTGAAGTTAGTTTCCCATAGTCGTAATATATGTTCACCCAAAATTTTCATTAAAAAAAGAGAATTTTTTCCAAAAATTTCAAACTTTTCTGAAGAAAAGAATATTTTTATGATTTAGTACGTACCGTAATTTGAGATATCGATTTGTTGTAGGTGCAGCGTTTAATGGATTATGGAATTAG
>NW_003202056.1:0-925 GCF_000006405.1 Perkinsus marinus ATCC 50983
GCAACACCCTCATGCCGAATAATCGCACTTGCGGCCTGTCGCGTCTCATGAATGGTATTAAGCCTAGAGAAGTGTAGCATACCTGTATGCTCGAGGAGTAGAGGCCTCTGTTTTCGGGTAGCTGCATACGTATCTTCACCAGTTCTGGTGAGCATACTATAGCTCCCTCGCATATACCAGCTCCTACACCACTCATTAATGCTAGCGTCTGGCCGGAGTATCCGAGCCTGGACTAAGCTAATTGAGGACGATCTGGCGAGTATGTCCTCACCTCTGAAAACTATCTCGCAACTGAGCATTAGTAGAAAACTTGAGAGCCCGTTTGGGTGTCTCAGACAGTAAGGGGAAGAGCATTCCGCGATAGATACGAATACGCTCATCTTTGATTGCTCTGGTGAGTACCTAGTGATTACCAGCCGTTTACAAGCGAACAGAGTATATCATCAATAACACCATGAACATGTTTTTCTGTCGACCTGTCCCTGCCATAGCTCTCGTCTTGATAACATCAAGAGGGTACCTACGTGGTGATTATTGCAACTTCCATGGCGTCTGATAGAAAGAAAACACCTCCCAGTCCCACACCTACATTGCAGTAAGCTCCACCATACCTGCAATACCACCTGCGATAACACTATGAGAGAAAGGCGTAGTGGAGTGAGTAGCATTAGTCGGGTGTGGGGACGGCATATGGAGAAGATTGCACCAAGGCTCGGGTCGCTGCTTCATTAGTGGGGTCGCGGTTGATGACGAGGAAATCCACAAAGCACAACAATCATTCGATATGAAATAGTTTTCACTCTGATACACAACCCCTGGAAAGTGGAACTAACCTCGATCCGCTAGAGCAATGACGATATCGATGATAGTATTGCTCCAAAGTATCCATACTTGTACATAGCCTTCATAATTACCAAGTCCCGAC
>NW_003214112.1:0-1207 GCF_000006405.1 Perkinsus marinus ATCC 50983
GGACCGATTTGTACCTGCTCACAATATGCTGTGAAAAGTAAGTGTCGTCACGTAATCTACCTCGGGCGTATGCGTGGCACAGATGATGAGGGAGCGTGGGCCAAATGCGAGGCTAGACTGAAAAAAGCGAGGCAGGGGTGCAATGCAGACATTTAGAATTTCCCGATAACGTGAGGTAAGAGATGGCTCCTCGTGGACGCCAGCCTAGGCGAAGAAGAATAGTTCGCAAGGCGAAGACCAACGGCGTGTTGACCGATATGAGTAGTTTTTCCTGGCCGGCGCACCAGCAGCCATCACAGATCAAGAAAGAAATAAGATCTCTCGACTCTTATGCTGTGTGCTGCAGCGGAGAGCTCGATACCGACGGTGTGTCTTTTGTGCTGTTCCACGGGCTGGTGGCACGTCGACTGCGCGATGAAGTGGCCAAAAGAGAAGGGATACCCACAGCCAATTCTTGACAACCCTGAAGACCCTTCGTATTGTCCACAGTGCCGACCTAGAACTAGAGTATCATGTAAGAGGCCAAGGACTGAAGCAATGCGGACTTCACCAAGAACACATGCTCTGAATAACAAGACATCTTGACGGTCGTCGATATGATGGGTCGCATTAATTGATACCCTGCTACCGAGCACCACGCTTGCGTTTGTGGATCACATCACCCAGCGAAGGCATGGTAGACCAATGGCCGGGATGCTTTCTACACCTTTTAAACATCTAGTTCGTCTTTGAAACCATCAATTTCGTCGGGACGCGCGAAGTCGGAGGTACGGATCCGAAACGGGAAGATCATATTCGCAACTAGAACTTCCAACTTCGTCATAGAACTTTCAAGTTCGTCCGAAGTCGGTAAGAAGTTCAAATTCGTTCTAATAGAACTTTCAATTTCGACTTTCGAACCTTCGAGTTCGTCATAGAACTTTCAACTTCGTCGAGTACACTTTTGGAACTTCAATTTCGTCCCTTTAGGAGAATCGACTTCGTCGTTCGGAACTTCAATTTCGTATTACCGGGGCAATTATGCCAGTACTCTCATGGTGAGGCTTATGATTAGTGCTCGCGGTACACAACCGAAGTAGTACTACAGCAACAACGAAGGCACTATTGAAAATCCTCATCAATGTCATGTCACATGAATAGTGCGGCCAGCCAGTAGCTGGCAGCCACTCATATGACTGGCTCGATCAAGAAAACGACATAGTCAACC
>NW_003202257.1:0-1053 GCF_000006405.1 Perkinsus marinus ATCC 50983
ATGATTCCTAGTCAATGAACAGGAGGATGCAATCGTCGCGTCTGCAGTCTTACTGGGCCTACGAGAAGCATACGTTTCCATAGTATTTCGTCCTACTATAGCACTACACAAAGAGTTATAATTCCTTGTACAGAACAGGTCAGACGAGTCTATCTCATGACGCATGGCGAAGTCCGTGACAACTATCACGATCATTTGAACGCTAGGTACGCTTTTTAAAGAGCCTCTCATGGAGACTTTTCCTCGAGCGTGGTTACCTTGACCCAGGATCATTCTCGTCTCACTGCCAGATCCGCGATCTCTGGATACGGCGACCAGCGCACTCCAAAGATCATTATCGCTCAATGCCAACTTCGTAATACTGAGCAGAGATGAGATGCTGCGCGACACAACATGAGCCCCGTGCCATGGGGCCCATGGCACGATTTTGACATGGGCTCACTCGGAATACTCTTGCATTCTTGGAAAGAGCCTTATCTGTGCAGCTTGTGACTTGATATTTCTAGTCACTCTCTGCTGCTGCTCGCGGAGTCTGTGGAGTTGCGTATCGCGCCAGAGGTCGTAGTTGGCCGCAGGAGGATAATGGAACTACACGTGAAGGCATAGTAACAAGTCATACAATCTCAGGCGTAGCCCTAACTTAACGTTGATATCCTAAAACAGACATTATAATGTTTAGTACGGAAAGAAGTCTCTCCAATCTCACAGGCAGCCCAGGTTCCGCTCCCGACATTTCGGGGATAGTAGATATCCCATTGAGGTTTCTTTGATATTCTGAACCATGCGAACTGCTGGGAGTTATCAAAAGGATCAGATTGATGAGCAGAATCATCGGCAGGATAGCCTGGCGAAACTATCTATCAGAAACAGGGTTTCCAGAGCAAAACTCAGCCCAGAAATTCTGTGAGGGACACCTCATAGTCGTGAATAGTTTGTATTAGCTCATGCTCGTCCGATTTTTTTAGTAGCCTCTATAAGTGAGTGGTCACCTGCAAAACTAGGGTCGGGTCGAAAGGAGGGCACTCCTCCAAGAAGGGGTCGTATTCATCAAAA
>NW_003204515.1:0-1490 GCF_000006405.1 Perkinsus marinus ATCC 50983
ATCTACACTCGTGTCCTATAAGCTTGACACTGGTCAACAATTCTCCAACATCATCCTCAACGGCGATAATCGTACTGCAAACTCTGCCCTATCGGCTGGAAAGGTCTCCATTTCAGGCAAGCAGTCTACCCTAATGCACCTATAGACCTCATCGGATGAGGACTGATTTTTACTTCGCAATCGTCGACAAATGGATAATCGTAATAAGAAGCCTCGAGCATAAGCCTTTAGTCCTGAGACTACTCCCACAGTTATAGTGTCGTCCTGGGAGCCCCAGGAGTTTTATCAGATGCCAGGTGATGTTGGTGTATGACGACTATGCTGTCGACAATGCGACCACTCGGGGGGGAGACGGCGAAAACCCAGGAAACCCCATTAATCCAACCCAACAAAGCTTGAGCCAGCCGGTGTAATACAATCCGGCAATCGCAACTTTTTGCTAATATTGCGGATTTGCCAAATGCTATAATTTCTGACGGTCTCACTTTTTTGCTCTTTTGTATGTGCTGCTTTCTCAGTTACAAAGTAGCAACCACATTTACAACCTAGCAATCCCTGGTATAGGTTTTAGCAACCAAATGTTGAAAGTAGCAAATCCAAAAGTGTTTTCCAGCAAGTCGCTCTTTTTTGCTCTTTTTTTGCTGCATTGTATATTTCCCCGGAATGTTTTACACGCTGGCACTTTCGCCCAAGTGTGCTTCGCCCGCACGTTTTCGTTATTTTGGCAAGTTGTGCTCATTTGCTGTTTGATATGTTTTGCGTTGTAATTGGAGTTTACGAAGTAGACAAGGTTAGTTGTCAGCCACACAACGCACACAATCGCAGTGCGCGCAAGCGTTTCACACGAGAAGAAATGCGGCAACGATAACGGATCGTATACCGTGTTTCAATGTGTACAAAATGACGAAACTTGACTCTCGCAGTTTGTGACGCATCGTCAACTTTCGGAATGTCCAATCCTTCTAACACCAACGGCAGTAATGAAGACGAGGTCGAGGTCAGCGAGCCAGCTACAACCCCGGTAGAGATCGCTCTGAAAGACGACGTTGCTATGCTGATCAAGCGCCTCGCTCCGTCTGCACCGGTCGCTGAAGAACTCTGCTCGGCATTAGCGAAAGAGTGTCTGACGGAGGCGCACTTACTCGGTTCGCTCTCCCAGCAAGTCAAGGATAGGATCGGCAACTCGGTGTCTATAGCAGCTAGCGCCACTCTGACGGTCGTATGTGAAGAGATCGGTGCCGTGGTGAAGAAGAGAAGGAAGCTCAATGCTGAGATAAAGGCCTCCAGAACGGCAATCCCCGTGGGTTCTATCGTTGAGAGTGCTCTGAAGAACTACCAATCACCATTGCCAGCGAGCTTGTTCTACGGCCTACCTTCTACAGTGGTATCGGGTATAGCTAGTGTGAAAGACGGTTGTTATGTCAACTTTCGTGACTTACTGGGAAGTAATGATGCTGGTTCGATCCCCGCTGACGCCTCACGGGATGGTA
>NW_003207042.1:0-807 GCF_000006405.1 Perkinsus marinus ATCC 50983
CGATGATATTCCCATGTCCATCAGCATCAAAGATCAGAAAATCATCCAGGAACCTATAATGGGGTTTCACAAGCCGTATTACGCGAAGTGGCGGCGTGAAACTCGGTGAAAAACGCCGCGTTTTTCACCGATATATTTTTCACTAGTGTTTTTTATATCACTAGGGTCAAGAAACTCCATTTTTCAATCAGTTTCCTATGCAGATGTCATCACATTAGTGACATCATTTTCCCCACTATTATCAAACCCTGGGGAACGTTTTTTTCTCAAAATATAGATGAGTTCCTGGCAGAGACTTACACTGATATGCATTCTTTTGGCCGTTGAACATACGACGGGAGATAGGGGTACACAAACTCGTCGAATTCTGGACGCCAAAATGTGAACAACTTTTCACCAACCTGAAATTCCAACACTATAGTAATTTTCGCTGAAAAATTAATATTGGAGTTTCTTGACCCTAGTGATATGAAAAACACTAGCGAAAAGCGCATTTCACGACTACTGCATATCACCGGGAAATTTACTCGGGAATCTTCACTGTTTAGTCCCGATAAAATCATTAGCATCGTACATGTATTTTCTCAAGTGTGAATACTCTCAGTGAACATCCATCAAATTGGAGTTTCACCCTAGTGATATGAGAAGCACTAGTGAAAAAACATATTTCACATTTCACGTGCTCGCGAAAAACGCATCTGAGCAGTGAATAACGCGTAAAACACGTGGTGTGGTTTTCCATGTGATACGGGGTGATTCGTCAAGTGTTTTCAATTCGCCACTTCATATCGTGTTCGTCATATGGAG
>NW_003211181.1:0-2258 GCF_000006405.1 Perkinsus marinus ATCC 50983
GAGCGAGTATATAGTGACCTCTACAGAATCGTTTGTTTCAAAACACGGATGTCCGCATTGTGGAGTCCGCTGCGAAAATTAGCACACTATGCTCGAAAGTCAAGAGTAGACAAGCTTATCGTATGCTGCATATGCTATACCGTAGCCTATAGGCTGGACAGAGCGCCTCTCACAAAACCCTATCAAATTCGAAGAACAACTCTATAGCGTAACTGAGCTCCTACAGTTGTCTCATGTACTGCAGAGAAAGCAACCTCGACCTCAACAAACAACGCTGGACACGATGACCACCTATCCATGATTACTACAACGCGATCAACCGTGCTAATATCATACTAACCTGCCTCAGTGCCACACAGAAAATCGGCGCAGTCAACCCTTCTCAACGACACTCAAAGAATCAGATAAAGTGAAGCGAGAAATACGGTTTTCGACGAAGTTAGAGATGCAGGTATAACAATGATCCTTAGCACCAGTGGGAGAAGAATCTGGCAGCACCGAGTGAATCAAGTATAACATCACGATTCGGTACAAAAAAAGTTCACTCTCTTCGTTACTATTTCTCTGCTAAGTTTCCTTATTTCTCTGCTACCTTAAAAAGGAACGTAGGAACGAAGAGAAGTCCATCGCTCTTTCGCTGCTTCACTACCTTTCCCACAACCAAACTTCACCATGCAATCTTCTCCAACTGTAGCAGCATTCAACCTCATCGTCACCCTCGAGTTCTTAACAGCATCGGGCCTGTGTCTCCCATAGTCTTCGATAGCATCCTCCTAGTCCGTTCCGCCCAGTTCGGGAGCCAGCAGTGTAAGCATAGTCGGCTTATGATCAGCACAACTGCGATAGATGTTAGAGAGGGCGTGCAACTGGTGCCACACGTTCTCAGACAGAGACGTGAAGGTTGTGTCGTCGCTGGTCTTGATTGAATTAGACCAGCCCTAAACACACTTACTGCATGATTGGGCACATTCGCCTCACATACAAGCTGAGAAACCTATGATGTTTTATCCTTTCGCCTGTGACACAGCTACTTCGGAAGGACTCGCCGCCATACCCGGTGATTCGACTCATGAGCTGATCACAAGGATGACAAACCAAACTACTGAAAACTCACTTTTGGTGGTGCCAATCAACACGACATATCGAGAAATCAGATCAATCCCACGTAACGGTATAGAAAAGCTTTCCTCCAGTCAGCAGCGCATCCCAACGACGGGCAGGTGCTATTTAATCACAAAATCTCATTACTCTTGCTCAAGTCAGGGGTCCTTCGGCTGATCAGGACCGTTAGCCACGTCATCATTACCCTCATATTCTTCATCCTCCTCGTCCTCATAAATAGTATCAAAGATAAAGCTTTTTGTAGAACTAGCAGCGTGATGACTCGAATGACAACTTCGACAAAATGTCGAACTGCCTTCATTCAAAGAGCCCAGCAACTCACCTCGCGGTCGCTCGCATAGTATACACGTATCGACATTGTCAAAGTTAACACAGCGACACTCAGGGCATTCCCATTGGCCCGAGATGCCACTTAGGAAGTTGCTGACGTTGCCTTGCTTCGGCGAACCTGGCTCTGATCGGTTATCCCGAAGTCGGAGTCCGATCAAATGCTGTTGACCAGCTTGCAACCACAACGAATATTTGGAAGTCATATAAACATCAGCGTCGAAGTTCCGACAGCCTTCCTCAGCTGCCGTACGAAAAGTCGCATGAAACAGTGTAGTTGATCTCGATGCCCTCGACTTAGCCGCATACGCTTCGAACCGTTCGCGTTCACTCTCATCCTCCACAAAGTCCAGCAGAGATTTACCACACATCGGCGTCAAGAAGACGTAGTCCAGCCTCGGATCGGAATCCCCGACGACCCGCAGATCGTTGTCAACCCAGATAGTAGCATCGAAACTCGCCCGTAGCAAATCATGCATGTGGGATTTATAACTATCAGCCTCCCGTTCCGCCACAATTCTAGCAATGGTCTCAAGATGGACCGGAGTGAGGACTGCCAAGACAATAGCACAACTACACCAGTACGCCGATATGTACTCCTGATGTATGGTGTCGAGCTCAGCGATCTGTGCTATAGACACCATAGATATTATGGCATTCTTGACGATACACAATACGATGGTTACCCAATAGGAGTAGCTAGTGAACCCTGTAACGAGGAAAAGGAATATGTTACTACAGAATCCATAGGGACTACTCAGAGCGATACAGTATGACACAAATAAACTAGCTGTATAACGTGCAGACCA
>NW_003212355.1:0-1155 GCF_000006405.1 Perkinsus marinus ATCC 50983
AAACAGGTGAGTCAGAGTATTTACTCAGAATCTGAGTCTCAGATGAAAAAATCAGATGGTGAGTATTAACCCCTGATTCACTGATTTTCTACTCTGGAGCGAGAAATCAGTATCATCGCGATGATGTGTGAATCTCCGAGCTCATTTGAGAATTTAAAGTTGATTTTTTGGCTGATTGATACTCTTACTCAATATGCGTTGCTCATGAGGCTGATCTTTCGCGTGATTCCATAATGGAATTTCCATTGAATCTGAGTATTTTCGAAGACCTGATCTTCTAGATCAGGGAATCACAGTTTGAATCAGACATTTTTGACAAGACGAAACTCTAGTCACTACGCCCCACAACCGAAAGTGACAATTTAAAGGAAGAAAGAAAACTTCAGTCTGTGAGGGTAGATCCTGGAAGATTCGCCCTGAATACATGAACATTTCCCG
This sequence comes from Perkinsus marinus ATCC 50983, assembly GCF_000006405.1. NCBI lineage: Eukaryota > Perkinsozoa > Perkinsida > Perkinsidae > Perkinsus > Perkinsus marinus. Next base: position 439 of record NW_003212355.1, read on the forward strand.
TTAGTAACGGGCCGTTACACTACAGTAATAACAAAACCTATTCCATTCCCGGGCACGGTCGTCATAAGACTCTTATAACGTATTGGCAAGAAGAAGACCTATGAACCTATGGCGGTTCATATAGGCTCTTATGATAAGAGCCTATATGAACCACGTACGCAATACCTCCTTGCACCGTCTTATGTGAAGGTTTCGTCAGAAAGCAAGTTCAAGCGAGTGCACGAAATGAAAAATATGTTGATGTAATACACCAACTCATTGCTTATAATACACCAGATATATTCTTATGTTATCGATCGAACCGTAGGTCGTGCGACCGAGATGGTTTCTTCCATGAACCAGTGTCGTTCCCTTCTTTTTTTGAGTCTTGTCCCCAGTTGGTTGGGGGACACAAAGATATGTCAGGAAACGGGCCATATTCCGCGACAATGTCACGGCGACATAGCTAGTGATACTAACTTAGTGTGACGAAACATTATCTGTGAAGCTATGGCCCAAGGTAAGACCCAGAGAGAGTTCGGGCTTCCGGTTCACAGTGTTTGGTCCTCTCCCACACTCCCAACCAAGTGTCCGGCTGACGGACAGATATCGCTCGAATTGAGAAAATGAGTCTTGAAAAGTATGAGCTCACACTTTAACTGGTTAGAAATGCGCTTTCACTCTACCGAAGCCAAGGTCTATCCCCGGGGACGGTCATTCTGAGAGCTGGCTCGCAAG
>NW_003213207.1:0-1217 GCF_000006405.1 Perkinsus marinus ATCC 50983
CCACCGTTTTTTCGAATAGTGGATTCCTATTGGTTAGGGCATTGTAGAAGCGCGCGGTAATGGCGTCATCTCCCACGTACTTGGTATAGTCGCTCAACCGCCCGAGCCAGTTTATCTCCTCGGTGGATCCGTCATCGAATGTGACACTCAGTGGTCCTGTTGGTGGCTGGAATTGTAGCAAATTCCTGTCGACGACAGACTTAACGAAGAAATGGTTATTGAGTCTCTGGAGAAGACCCTGGTAGATCCCCAAGTAAGGTCCACTCTCGGATACCGCATCCTGCATCCATTGGAGGACAGGCTTGCCGTCAACTTCAACAATGACATCACCTTCCTTATGGGCAGTTACAGGTTTACCATAGACGGCAGGGTAATACATCTCGTTGAGATTCGGGAAGCCGAGAGTTACGACCTGGGCTCCGTCACGCATACGCGAATCGAAGCGAATTGGAAGCACAAAGTAGAAGTCCCTGTATGGCGTATCATAACGAGTATGAGCGTCGTTCAAGCGGCTCAACTGACGCTGCAGAGCGAAGTGAAAAGGGGCCGCAGGGATGCTCTCACTGAAGAACCTCTGCCTTTCCTCCAAAGTCATTGGGTTCAGCGCGGCGGCATACTCACTTATCCTGTCATCAATGAAACTTTCGATGTCAACGTCAAGAGAATGTAGCTTGAAGTTGCAGGTGTTGACCTCCACAGAGTCGTCCAAGCCGTTAGCGATGTCTGTGAAGGCGTAGGTCTCAGCCAGGCCGTACTTGAGGTTGTGGAGAGTGAAGAGGGCATCGAAGTTGGTGATGGTGAGATTATTGAGGCATCGGGCCACGTCCTCGGCTCGTCCCCATATGAAGTCCTTCATAGTATCATCTGCTAGCGTCTGTCGAATAGTCCGTCCTCTGGCTGGGTTCAGAGGGGCACAGTCGTCAACAACAGGGATCGAAGATGTGGGTATGACAGATCTGTTCGCAGGACCGCAGGGGATGGGTGGCTCACTTCCGTGACACACGACACCATCCCCAAACTTGTAGTACATGCAGTGGGTGACCTGGCCAGGCATTACATCGCGGCATGCCTGATCCCACTTCTCATGATCGGGAGGCTGGCCTTGGACTGATGACCTTAACACCCACCAAGAGATGATCACACTAAGCTGGAGACGAGGCATCAACAATAAGCTATCGATGGTTGGAATCTGATATTCCGAGTAATCATGACAACTT
>NW_003206793.1:0-1398 GCF_000006405.1 Perkinsus marinus ATCC 50983
TATACTAATAACGCGAGAGGAACTGCGCTCGAGAGCCTCACCTAAAGGTATTGGTGAAGTCTGCCGCCGTATTCTCCATAGTGTCCAGAAGGCGTTCAACGAGGTCACCGTCACCTTCGCGCTCCTCAACCAAGCCGAGCTTCATCGCCATCAAGCGCTTATACTCTTTCATGAAAACTCTCCCATACGTACTCCTTAGTATGTCCGTTGACTGATACATAATGCGATAGGTATGCATAAGGTCTAGCTACCAACGAAAGCGAAGCGCACCTTTCCAGGGTCAAGTATGGGCGCCAAGGACTCAGCTAGTTTGGTGCAATTCCAGAGGCAAATCTTAGGTTGAGCCTCATAGGTGTAGCGGCCTCCCCTGACACTTCCGAATGTGATCGACGAGCCAAAGAGCTCTTACGTGTCACTAGTGTTGCAGATGTAGTCTCTCTGGAAGGCTTCAATGAATCCAAAAGGGCCATAATCAATAGTATCCCCCACGATTGACCTGATCAGGCGGACCAAAGTGCCACCGTCAAGCAAGCGGATGATGCGTCTCTGATTTTCTCTGTTATATGTATGATAGCGGCATGTATTATGCCTCAATTGAAGTACTTGTATCGCTATCATTGGAGTTTCACCCGTTTAACGTGAAGTGGCGTAATACTCTGTGAAAAACGCGATAATTGCGGCGCTATGCAGTAGCCGTGAAATATTTTTTTCACTAGTGTTTTTCATATCACTAGGGTGAAGCTCCATTGTAACACAGTTCACTTCGTTGCAAGTGACACTGAGTGGTCAGAAGGGACATCAGAAGCAGCTTACATATTATCGGTATTCAGCACACCATGACAAAATCCAACGCATTGCCATTTTGCGACTAACTTCGCGGTCCTCTCGACTACAGCTTGGAAGAATTTCTCGCATCTGGTCTCGAAAAAAGTCAAAACGTCGATGAGTGTGATACTCACTTTTTCTCAACGGATGTCTCCTCTATGTCGGCGCACTCAGCCTCATAGTAGTTGTTGATAACGAAATCCACAAGCTTGTGCAGTAGAGCGGTGTCTCCAGCACTTGGACCCCCACGGCCTATGAACAACGAAATATGATTTCTCTCATGAGAAGAACAATTCCAATCATGGCACCTGTGATGGAGTCAGTCGATTTGAAGATCTCGAATGATCCAAATCTCAGGAAGGTTTCTGCCAGACGAACAACGACAGCAGTCGGCTCGAGCTTCGCATTGCCATCGTAACTGTAGTGAATCGCTACTTGTCAAGTCTCGGGTTGACCCTACTTGATGTCTCTGATGACTTTGTCTTCAAAACTAACACTCACAGCAGCGGCGCGTGTCGTGGGAATGCCAAGGGCATGCATATGTTCACTGCAGAGGAACTCTCTGATGGTCGA
>NW_003210665.1:0-988 GCF_000006405.1 Perkinsus marinus ATCC 50983
CAGCTGTCCATATACACTTGCTCCATATGGCTGGCACTACTTGGATACGTCATTACCTGTAGGGTTCTTCTCTGCTCATCAAGTGGGCTCACTAAGCTTCAGTTACCACTGCCACCTCCGTCCAGTATTGGATAGCAATACTAAAGGCCAAGGCTTAGCATCTACTATATTATCAGGAGCAGCTGCAATGATCGTCATGTACCCTCTGGATGTCTTGTAATAGGGCTACTTGTGGTAGTCACATGATGGTAGTTTGTTGGTAGATACACACGGCGATTGGTCATGGCCATGCCGTCACGATTGCCAATCACTCGAGCACGTGATCTGTATAGAGGTCTGGGGGTCAGTCTATTGGCCGCTCCTGTCTACTCTGCTGTGGCTATGATGGTACAATGTGGGGAGCATACGTTATTGGTAGTATACTATCTATATCAGGCATACGGGTATTGCAAGGATAGAATTCGTGATCCAGTAATAGCTGGTGGAGTAGCTGGTGGTATAGCAGGGATAGCGACCTATCCAGTAGAGACAATACGAAGGAGGATGATGGCTGGACTGCCTTGGGGAGGATTGAACATGACCCTATATAGAGGGTTAGGTGTGTTCATACTCAAGACAGTACCCGAGATTGTAGTATTATCAGCAGCATACAAGTACATAGTTAATCTACCAAGTAATTCTAGTGGTATGGATGATACCATGTAAGATCGTGTACCCTTCTATACAATATAGTACTATATCGTACAACAACTACACTTCATATTCCTAATACGCTATTCCTTTTTTATCCTAATACTTCTTCCTGAGTTTCTCGTTACGTCCTCGAGTAGCGTTCACCGAGTTGTATTCTAATGGGAAGTTCCTACTCTTTGATTATACACGATGAAGGGAGGAGGCGGTCGTTTCGGTGGTGGCATGCGTTATGGTGCTCGACCTAAAGGGGATGATGATGATCTAGAGGGTCCAATGAGCCAGGAGGCATTGGCTA
>NW_003212335.1:0-875 GCF_000006405.1 Perkinsus marinus ATCC 50983
TCTTGTAGAGTTTATCCAATAAGCGTAATACGAAATATGCCGCATAACCATGTGCACCACGTGTTATCTTCTGACAAGATGCTAGATAATCCATATAATATAGGGATGCACCTATAAGTAGGAATTGGATTATCATCAACTAATATATAATAATACTAATTATTACTTCCATCTTTATCATCATATCCACCAATTAACATATTAACTTGATAAGGACCTTTCCTTAATGCATCAGCTAGTTCATTCCTGAGGTTAGAGTATTATTCCACATCATACTATTACTATTATTAGTACCTAGTAAAATTAGCCAATGCATGAGTAGTTAATTGTATACCATTAACTAATGCATATAGTTCCACATTACGAGATATGAACTCCAAAAACTGATTACTATCGGCCTGTGGTCCAGCAGCTAATAACAACAAGTCATGATGATGATAACGGTTGTTGTTATTAGTTTTATTATTACTACCTGCTACTAACTTATTATTATCCATCTCATATATCTTATCCTCAGTAGTCTTAAACTTAACGATAGATTGTTCGACATGGGAATCCGCAGCAATAATAACCCAATCTTTACCGGCTATACCAAAAGCACAATCAGTCATCAAGTAGTAGAAGTAGGAAGGGGGGAGGAAAGATAATAACACTATAGGAATAGAGAGAGATTACCCAATTCCGAAGGATGGAAATCAACATTACTTAGTTGATAATAATAATAAAAGTAATAGTGATTCGTGATGATAACAATAGTAGTATTAGGATGAAGTTGTTATTATTATGTTATTAGTAAGCCCATTCTGTATCACATATTGCAGTTTGGACTAATTCCAATAACTGTGGGTTTTCCATTGCTGCAGAACATCTCTCCT
>NW_003208900.1:0-1277 GCF_000006405.1 Perkinsus marinus ATCC 50983
GCTCAATCGAGTCATCCTTTAATGATTCTCACTAAACTTATCTACCCTACCCGAGGATCGAACTCGGAATCTCCCCATAGGAGGGTAGCGCCTTATCCATTGGGCCAGCAGGGCGATGATTCAACTTCGGATCATGTTGATGTCTGTGACTGTTTCGCCGATTACATGAGTGATTACTCTACCTCTCGAAAATTCCTTGATGAAAATTTTGCGAAAGTTCAAAGGGCACGCCCGGATTTGAACCGATGACCTGCTGATCTGCAGTCAGCCGCTCTATCACTGCGCTACACACCCATGCACACAATTCGACTAGTCCTCCATTTGACCTATTTTCATTCAAAATTTCACTCCTCACTGTGTCGTTTACAGCCAGCTCAATCGAGTCATCCTCTAATGATTCTTACTAAACTTATCTACCCTACCCGAGGATCGAACTCGGAGTCTCCACCTTTGGAGGGTGGCGCCTTATCCATTGGGCCAGCAGAGCGATGATTCAACTTCCGATCATGTTGATGTCTGTGACTGTTCCGCCGATTACATGAGTGATTACTCTACCTCTCGAAAATTCCTTGATGAAAATTTTGCGAAAGTTCAAAGGGCACGCCCGGATTTGAACCGAGGACCTGCTGATCTGCAGTCAGCCGCTCTATCACTTAGCTACACACCCATGCACACAATTCGACTAGTCCTCCATTTGACCTATTTTCATTCAAAATTTCACTCCTCACTGTGTCGTTTACATCAGTGTGTAATGGGCAGGAGCGTTTCGTTATGACGAATAAATGTTCAGTTTGTTGTCGTATCACCAATGACGTCTTATAATGGTTAGTTGAGTACTTTTGTCGCCTATTGTTCGTGCAAAAATGGCCAAAGGAGGGAAAGGTGGAAAAGGCAGAAAAAACAGAGAGAGCGAAAGAAACAAAGGTATCAGTAGGGCGCAACAGATGAAGAGGTTCAAGGAGGCGCAGCCGTTGGAAGGATCCGAAGAGGAATCTCGATTGAATGAACAGCTGAGGGGAAGATCGATTAGAACATCGACCATGCAACAATACAAGACAGCAGAGAAGCTGTTTTTAGAAGTGAGCTCATATCCTATTAACGCAGACATACTCCAGCTATTCATAAGGGCGTTGCTGTCATTGGAGCCAAAGCTGAATAGCAACACTATCTCTCAGTATGTGACTAGTGTCAAAACATTATCGGCAATTAAGGGGTACCCTCATTTGGATAGTCAGGATGAACTTCTGGTGAAGAGGGCGTTAGCCGGAGCACGTAAA
>NW_003206360.1:0-1179 GCF_000006405.1 Perkinsus marinus ATCC 50983
TAACAGGGAAGGCTTTCGAGGGCATTGACGTTAACCACAGTCTGTAGTTACTATCAGTAACGTCAGGCGTGAGCTGCTCACATATTCTTTCGAGAGTGCTCATCCAGCTCGCTGCTAGGTGACAGTTCTGTAGTAGAACCCAACCACCATTGGCCGCTGCATGATTTATCATCTTAGCCGCCTTAGGGCCTTGACCCTGCCCTAGCGAGATAGCCTCCATTTTCTTCGACATGCTCATCGACTCAGCAAAGGCAAGCACATCACTAGTAGGGTCGCTGCCACTGGACAAGATGAAGATAAGAGGGTTCATATTAGTAGAGTCAGCAAAAGATTTTGAGATATCGAAGGTAGGCGGCTCGACGAACCTCTGGCCCAGTTCTGTAGCCACGAAGCTAACGACTCCAGGGATGACCTCATCCAGTCGTAGAGTCCGGAGGAGGCACAGCTTCTGCAGAGGTGTGAGGAGCTCCTCCCAGGGCTCGGGCAGGTTGAGACTGTGGGCATCCGTGGTATCATATATCTTCCGGAATTCATCAACCTTCTCGGTAATGCTAGCTGCAAGACCAGCACACTCCGGCACTTGGGACTGTAGACCAAGCACTTCATTCCATGTGGCCTTTGATATCCACTCGGCAGGTATGGGCGGGCCAGTCTCGACGTAGTCCTCTGTCGGTCCAGTGAGGAGGAATCTAAGCTCGTTGGCAGGGACACGGTCATCGCCCTGCATAAGCTTGATACACAGGGCAAAGGAGAACATGAGCTTGTCCTTCTCGAAGAGCCCTCGACATACATTCTGGTAGAAGATATAAGTGTTATAGTCTATAAGACTATCCAGTCTCGCATCCAAGTCCGAGACATCGGTCGGCTTCGGGGCCTGATCTATCCCCAAAGAAAATAGCTGCTGGAACCACCTTAATGAGTACTGATACATAGGATCAATACTAGTGAGGCTTACAATACAGAAGAATATAAGGCTACTTCGGTAAGCTACACACCTATAGCTTTCTCTAGCCTCATCGATGTTCTTCTCAGTCACCGCTGCCTCCGCCTGCTTTTCCTGTATCTCCATAGCAGTAGCCTTGGACTGGCAATAGCATTGATGAGAGTATCGTCCTCGAGGACATCCCCTTCACTAGTCGCCAACAGTCTGAGTATCTCATCCTCAATAGCCTTCAGCTG
>NW_003206484.1:0-1178 GCF_000006405.1 Perkinsus marinus ATCC 50983
GTGAAATACGCTACTCTACAACTGATTTGGACTAAGATTTGGTGGATTCTGCAAAATCCAACAGATGTGCAGTAATCTGCGTGTTGTTCTCATTCCGCCAACATCAGTATTGGCAATAACTGCACATGGACAGCTCCCGCCAAGTTGGTCTTCTGGACAAGGATTGCCAACTTGGCAATCCTTGTGATTGTAGGGCTGTGAAATATGGATCGAACAGCGTGCGCCCTGGCTATCGATTTATGTTCTGGACGCCGTCCAGAACGTGGACCGTCCAGTGGACGGTCCAAATTGGACCAAACTTTTGGTGCCACCTAACTGGTGGTGCCCAGCATACACTAGTCATTGGAGTTCGTACATGATCATTATATCAAGAGTCTTGATTCAAGACTCAACGTTGGTTCATTTCCATAGATGATGGTAATGGAGCAGGGACCAATTCACGCCGTTAATTAATTATTTACGACTCTCAGCATGACTCGCCAGTCGCGACTTGGCTACTTCTCTTAGTTTTCGGGGTCAGCTACTGCTTTCAACGTTCTCCTTAGACTCGTATTACTGTATTTCACGTACACATTCCTCTCAGGTTTCTGATAGATCATTGATCTAAGATCAATTGCGCATGATGTTGTCGTTCCGGTTCATCGGTTTCGGGTTCCTAGTCATCATTCAACGCGAACCTCTGCTTTGAGGATTTAGCGGTTATCTCCGTCTCATCGTCGTCATAGTCATCAGCTGAGCAATTCTAAGCTAAATGTCAACTTCTGCTGTGTGCTAAGTCGGTTTCTTCTTCGTCGGGGATTGAGTCAGTCAAGTAATCTCCGGTAAGATTCTCTGATTCGGTTACCGTCTATCGTTCTGCTAGTACTTGTCTTCTCAGAGCCCGAATTCTCTTGTCGATTATCAATCATCAACTGTGACTATAACCTCTTCCGCTAAAGATCGGAAAGCATCTTTCGCTACTCCTTCTGCCATCAGTAACTGATGGCCTTTCCGGATGGGCAGGTTCTTCTTCTTTTCTTACGACTCCTGTGAAGCGACGACACTCCACTACTGCTATACTGCTACTTCTTCTCCGGTATTTCCCCACGATGACGATTCTGTGACAAAATTTCTGTCGCTGATCCTAAACCCTCAACGAGTAAGCGTATGAGGTGCTACAATTTTGGCATTACTAGTCG
>NW_003214234.1:0-1091 GCF_000006405.1 Perkinsus marinus ATCC 50983
GTCTTGCCACTACGAGTCAATACCATCGTGACTGTTCAGCACAATGCCTAACGCGTATACAATACCGTAACTAATCCCTGACTAAGATACCGTTCAGAAGAAACTTAGCCACTAGCGAATGATACACCTCAAATCACAGTAAATCACTCATCACTAATCGTTGGACCTGGGATCAGGTCTAACGTAGGCAAAGGAGTTAAGTTAATAATTTCGATTATTTCAATTGGTTCACTTACAGACGCCTAATGATTAGACCCTAATCCTAGGGTTCACGCACCCCAAGGAACAGCACTCATGCACAAATCTGTGACGCGAATCATGTAGGCTAGCCGCTAGCACAATAGACAGCATAGACCAAACAGCAAATATCGTAGCAAAAGTACAGTAAATACCATATTACAAGACACAAATGAACCATAACAGTCAAGAGATCTCCGTGCACTGCGCCGAACTGTACAGTGCTCAACAGAATACCAGTGGCTCTGATCATCACCATCATCATGGCCCATCATTGATGGCAAATTGCCATTGGTAATGGTTGTGCTCACTGCCAGTGAGTCACTGGAGCGGTAGTGGTCGTGAACATCATCATTGTGATGACAAGCCAGTAGTGGCGTTCACGGGACTGGTGGATCGGAGCTTGATGCGCATCGGCTCGTTGTGCTCATTCACTGAGGAATCCTCAGTTGATGAATAAAGAATCGTACATGTGAACGGCGATGACCCACGAGACACTTCAGGGCACTGTGCACTGCACAGTGTGCAGCGCCCCGGCAGCGTTGTTTGTTCTATGTCGCATGCCTGCCGGAGCCGACCAGTACAATATACCGATACTATCGGTCCGATAGGATATAAGAGACCAATTGAAACCGAAAAATTCTACACCTGAGAGAAGCAGAGCGACCTCAGATCGCGTCCAGAAATTGTAGCACCTCATACTCCCGACCGCAAAGCGGCCGGAGTAGTAAGCAATTAATTCACGGCGTGAATTGGCCCCTCGCTCCATTACCATCATCTATAGAAGTGAACCAACGTTGAGACTTGATATAATGATCTTGTACAAACTCCAATGACTAGTGTATGACCTCACC
>NW_003210139.1:0-1139 GCF_000006405.1 Perkinsus marinus ATCC 50983
CTTCTGCTTACGGTTTCGGAGTATTCGTTTGGCAGACTGGGAGGGCCAACCTAACATATTCTTCGTCTGCCACCGAGAGGGGGGCAACCTCAAAGAGACGCGACTCGATTCTAATAGTATTCACATACTTATAGATAGTTTCATACATCAGAGCACACTTGGTTAAACTGACAATATATTCCACCAACGCGTCTACGCTGGCTGGAAAGGGAGTAAGGCCTTGATTCAAGCAGAAAGTACAGTATCGGCGAATGACAGAATTGCGGTCCCTGTTAGTGGACTGGGCACGTGAGCTTTCCAAGTGTAATAGGATATCCTGTACTGCCACCGAAGGCAATAGCCGACAATATGGCCTTGGCGAAGGTAGAGACGAGGCTGAGAAGGGGTTCCTGTTCGCTACCGGCATCAAACATCTCGTTGCTTGGCCCGTAGAACGACGAATTGTGGGTTGAGAGCTATGCCTTGGAGTTGGAGGAGACGGGCACGATCTTCTCACGTATTGCCGCGTAACGACTTGGTGGCGAAGATCCCGAGTCCGAGAGATAGAAAGTCGTGCTTGCAGGGGAAAGTTTTCCCTGCGGGATGACATTTGAAAGGGTGCCAAGGAATGCTCTTCTTGAAATGTCCCCCAGACCCGAACGCAATGCACCCATAGTCCGAGTTATAACAGAAGCTCAGATTAGAGCCGTTTGGAAAGTGCGCAGTATAGGAACCGCGTCGAATTCTATACCCAGACTTCGTACGGAGCAAAGAATAGTCTGCCTGTCATTCCTGGACAAGAAATCAGCCAGGCTGTTATTGTCTCCACGGATATGATATGCTGTGACCACAAAACCACCTATTGGCCAAAGCGTGTTGAGGGCTCTCAAAATCAATCTCATAGACTGAGCTCTCGCAGAGTTCCGTCGTAGGGCATGTACAGTGGGCGTATTATCAGAAAGGACGAGAACCAGCTCTGGATTCCTTTCAAGCGCCTTTGTTGTGGCCACACCAGCAGCTATCAGCTCTAGGGAACATATATCAGCACTGCTTGGTGGGTTTGTAGTGGTGAATTGTGACAACTCTGGTGACGAAGAATACTTCGTGCAGAACCATTCAACATTCAAGGCCCTGGGGATCGTCGTGGACGAATCCAAGTC
>NW_003212593.1:0-1319 GCF_000006405.1 Perkinsus marinus ATCC 50983
CGTCTCCTGTGACGTGGGAAGCGCTGTACCGCTCGCGTCACCCTTTGTCCTGCCAAGTCACGGCACGCCTGCACCCCGCTACTTTACAGCACTTGTCCTTCTTATGTCTGCGCCTGCTGTTCCACCCACCTCCTCCGTGCTATCTCCTTCTACCGCTTTTCCCGAGCCTCCACCTGTGGTTGACCGTGGTTCTCGACGTTCGTCCCGCCGGGTGGCTTCGTCGTCCTCCGGTCCGTCGCTCCCCGCCCGTTTGGATGCCGTGACGGCCGACTTGCTTGTATCCGACGAGGTCCCCCACCTTGTGCCGGAAGCTGCCGCGACCGATCAACTCGCGGCTGAAATCAACGCTGCGCTTTTCAGCCTCCGCCCTTCTGCTGAAATAGTGGACTCTATTGCTACCTGTCTGCAGGCCGGTGGTCTGGTGGACCCTCGCAACGTCCAGGAGCTCACTCGCGAGGACATTGAGCTTTTACTACCAGGTCCCGAGCGGGTGGGGGCTCGAACTATCCTTCGTACAGTAACTCGTCTGCTAGCTGCCCGTCTGCCTCCCTCTGGATCTGCCGCGGCGGACCCCAACCCTCCGCGCTCTGGGTTTGGCACGGTGTGCCATTTCGATCTCCCTGCAGCCCTCTGCGCCCGTCATCTCGAGGGTCTCGACGGCCGTGTCATTCCCTCGTCTAGCTTGCTCGATACAGTCACTAGCAACGGTTCTGCGGAGCATTTGGTAGCCACCATTGCGACACTCGAGCTCAACCTTTCCGTCCTCGGGGACACCACTCCCTCGCATTCTCCTGAGGTTACTCCCCAAAGTCTCCTGACTGCCTCCAGGGCCTCTACCTCCTTGGCGGGCAAACCAAACTTCCGTCCGTCGGCCTTCGTTCCGTCACTCGTGAGATGGTGCATCCTTGCCCTTTTGACCACCAACCTGCCTTTGGCCGCGGTCCTAGGTCACCTGGTATGGTGTTCCAAGTATGTGGAGCTCCATGGTCCCTACACCGCGGCTCTCTACGACCAGCTCCACCGTTCTGCGGTTGCCGCATCACTTCGTGCAGGATCTTCGGTAACTGGAGCCGAGTTGGGCACTTGTGACTCTATGCTGGTGATTGACTGCCGCTCGCAGATGGACCGTGCCCTGCGAGCTCGGGGTCCTCCCTCCTCAAGTGGTCCCTCTCGGCAACAGCAGGGCTTCCGTCCTCGCCGGGCGGCTCCCTATCCCTCCCCACCAAGCGTTCCGTCCTCTTCTCCTCCCGCTCCGAAGCCTTCGCCGTCCGGCCCAGCCTCTTCCCGTTCGTCTGCTTCTGGGCATCCAAAGTGAGGCC
>NW_003203775.1:0-1267 GCF_000006405.1 Perkinsus marinus ATCC 50983
CGCCTTGATTAAGTTAAACTCCTAAACTTTCAAATAAACCGGGTATAATATTAATTTTTTCTTGGTATTTTATTAAAGCCATGGGTAATACGTTAATTAAAAAGGTAAAACGTTAAGCAAATGGGTAAAAAAATAAATTTGTCGGTAAAAAATTGATTTGACCTGGAAGTGCTGTAGATGACGCGAACGGCAAGGATATCACATTCTTTGATATCCAGACGAGGCCTCCTCAAGCTGTCGTCGCTGTTACATTCCCCGTTCTCTGAACAAAGCTGCCTGGTATCCGCCGAAGCTGTCTATGATGGGCTTTTCTCGGTGATTATTGAAGTTTCAACTCAACTCATATCAATTGAAAAGTATTAGTTTTGAACGCGTATAATACGGCAGGATAACCGGCTTGTCAGGAAGGACGCAAACAAATAACTGAACCTCACCTCGAGACGCATAGCAGAATGTCTCGGAAAAAGATGGGAAAGAACACATCACTATACTATTGGGTGATATGGGACTCATACAATAGAGAATACGGTATGAAAAAGATAGCGAAATCTATACTAGGGATTCCGTACTGTTACAACGAAACGAGGGATGCATATGAGCAGCATAGAGGTGGCACGATGATGCCTCGCATCATACGCGAGCACTTGTTTCGACACTCCGCACATGAAGCACCTTCAACGACTTCTAGCACAAGGAGAGCTATTAATGGTGGAGCGGAACGTTACGGAGTACTCCTGTTGAGAGAGGATATTACATGGACCTATAGAATAGGATCTTGAACTACATAGAATCATTCTATACCGTAGTATAGAATATCTTGTAACCGAGAACCGTACATAGTCGCAATGATAGTGACAAGAACACTCACGGTCAATAGTGACTATACGTTACCTGGTTCGTTGCCGGTTCGTTCGATGTAAGCAAAACCTCTCAGTCCCCAAGATTCCCCCCAGGAGTTGAGAATCTTCCAATACCTAGCATATAGATAAATGAACACCGAGTGCTACTTTGATATTTTAAACTCACCGAATTCCCTTCGAGGAAGTGTTGTAACCCACGATAGTTACCGTATGACTTACGGGAGCGACTCCACAGCTCTTGACTACGAAGTTGAACGAAGACGTTCTTCGCTTCTAGGCGCGCGTGCTCCCACCTGTGATAATCCCTCCCGTGTAATGTCTGAATGGCGGGGCCTCAGCGTACAATCTAACCGTCACGGGCCCGGTAGCACAGCTTGCATCATAGAGCCTCGTTGGCTGCCGGTACA